>NC_141019.1:38051502-38061720 GCF_052327205.1 Somniosus microcephalus | reverse complement strand
AACAGTGCGGCGCTCCCTCAGTACTGCCCCTCCGACAGTGCGGCGCTCCCTCAGTACTGCCCCTCCGACAGTACGGCGCTCCCTCAGTACTGCACCTCTGACAGTGCGGTGCTCCCTCAGTACTGCCCCTCCGACAGTGCTGCGCTCCCTCAGTACCACCCCTCCGACAGTGCGGCGCTCCCTCAGTACCGCCCCTCCGACAGTGCGGCGCTCCCTCAGTACCGCCCCTCCGACAGTGCGGTGCTCCCTCAGTACCGCCCCTCCGACAGTGCGGCGCTCCCTCAGTACCGCCCTCCGACAGTGTGGCACTCCCTCAGTACCGCCCCTCCGACAGTGCGGCGCTCCCTCAGTACCGCCCCTCCGACAGTGTGGCGCTCCCTCAGTACCGCCCCTCCGACAATGCGGCGCTCCGTCAGTACTGCCCCTCTGACAGTGCGGCGCTCCCTCAGTACCGCCCCTCCGACAGTGCGGTGCTCCCTCAGTACCGCCCCTCCGACAGTGCGGCGCTCCCTCAGTACCGCCCTCCGACAGTGTGGCACTCCCTCAGTACCGCCCCTCCGACAGTGCGGCGCTCCCTCAGTACCGCCCCTCCGACAGTGTGGCGCTCCCTCAGTACCCGCCCCTCCGACAATGCGGCGCTCCCTCAGTACTGCCCCTCTGACAGTGCGGCGCTCCCTCAGTACCGGCCCTCCGACAGTGCGGCGCTCCCTCAGTACCGCCCCTCCGACAGTGCGGCGCTCCCTCAGTACCGCCCCTCCGACAGTGCAGCACTCCCTGAGTACCGCCCCTCCGACAGTGCGGTGCTTCCTTAGTACTGCCCCTCCGACAGTGCGGCGCTCCCTCAGTACTACACTGGAGTGTCAGAATAGCTTTATATGCTCAAGTTCCTGGAGTGGGACTTCAACCCACAACCTTCTGACTCTGAGCCGAGTGTGCTACCAACTGAAACACAGCTGACGCGTGAAATTTTTATAGTATGATGGGTCTCTGACATAAGTAAACATGATAGGATACTGTCTTCTCTCTCTCTCCCCCTCCCTCTCACATGCTCTCGCACTCTCCCCTCCCTCTCACATTCTCTCTCTCTCTCTCCCTCCCTCTCACATTCTCTCTCTCTCCCCCTCCCTCACATTCTCTCTCTCTCGCTCCCTCCCTCTCACATTCTCTCTCTCTCTCTCCCTCCCTCTCACATTCTCTCTCTCTCTCTCCCCTCACATTCTCTCTCCCTCTCCCCCTCCCTCTCACATTCTCTCTCTCCCGCTCCCTCCCACATTCTCTCTCTCTCTCCCCTCCCTCTCACATTCTCTCTCTCTCTCGCCCTCCCTCTCACATTCTCTCTCTCCCTCCCCCTCCCTCTCGCAGTCTCTCTCTCGCTCCCCCTCCCTCTCACATTCTCTCTCTCTCCCCTCCCTCTCACATTCTCTCTCTCTCTCCCCTCCCTCTCACATTCTCTCTCTCCCTCCCCTCCCTCTCGCATTCTCTCGCTCCCCTCCCCTCACATTCTCTCTCTCGCCCTCCCTCTCACATTCTCTCTCTCTCTCCCCTCCCCTCACATTCTCTCTCTCTCTCCCCCTCCCTCTCACATTCTCTCTCTCCCCCTCCCTCTCACATTCTCTCTCTCTCCCCCTCCCTCTCACATTCTCTCACTCCCCCACCCTCTCACATTCACACTCTCCCCCTCCCTCCACATTCTCTCTCTCCCCCTCCCTCTCACATTCTCTCTCTCTCTCCCCTCCCTCTCACATTCTCTCTTCTCTCCCCTCCCTCTCACATTCTCTCTCTCCCCCTCTCACATTCTCTCTCTCTCTCCCTCCCTCTCACATTCTCTCTCTCCCCCTCCCTCTCACATCTCTCTCTCTCCCCCTCCCTCTCACAATCTCTCTCTCTCCCCTCCCTCTCACATTCTCTCTCTCTCTCCCCTCCCTCTCAAGTTCCCTCTCTCACTCCCCTCCCTCTCACATTCTCTCTCTCTCTCCCCTCCCTCTCACATTCACTCTCTCTCTCCCCCTCCTCTCACATTCTCTCTCTCTCGCCTCCCTCTCACATTCTCTCTCTCTCTCCTCCTCCCTCTCACATTCTCTCTCTCTATCCCACCTCTCACATTCTCTCTCTCTCTCCCCTCCCTCACAGTCTCTCTCTCTCCGCCTCCCTCTCACATTCCCTCTCGCTCTCTCCCCCTCCCTCTCACATTCTCTCTCTCTCCCCCTCCCTCTCACATTCTCTCTCTCTCTCCCCTCCCTCTCACATTCTCTCTCTCTCTCCCCTCCCTCTCACATTCTCTCTCACCCCCCTCTCACATTCTCTCTCTCTCCCCCTCCCTCTCACATTCTCTCACTCCCCCTCCCTCTCACATTCACTCTCTCTCCCCTCCCTCTCACATTCTCTCTCTCTCCCCTCCCTCTCAAGTTCCCTCTCTCACTCCCCTCCCTCTCACATTCTCTCTCTCTCTCCCCTCCCTCTCACATTCACTCTCTCTCTCCCCCTCCTCTCACATTCTCTCTCTCTCGCCTCCCTCTCACATTCTCTCTCTCTCTCCTCCTCCCTCTCACATTCTCTCTCTCTATCCCACCTCTCACATTCTCTCTCTCTCTCCCCCTCCCTCACAGTCTCTCTCTCTCCTCCTCCCTCTCACATTCTCTCTCTCTATCCCACCTCTCACATTCACTCTCTCTCTCCCCCTCCTCTCACATTCTCTCTCTCTCGCCTCCCTCTCACATTCTCTCTCTCTCTCCTCCTCCCTCTCACATTCTCTCTCTCTATCCCACCTCTCACATTCTCTCTCTCTCTCCCCCTCCCTCACAGTCTCTCTCTCTCCGCCTCCCTCTCACATTCCCTCTCGCTCTCTCACCCCCTCTCACATTCTCTCTCTCTCCCCCTCCCTCTCACATTCTCTCTCTCTCCCCTCCCTCTCACATTCTCTCTCTCTCCCCCTCCCTCTCACATTCTCTCTCTCTCTCCCCTCCCTCTCACATTCTCTCTCTCTCTCCCCCTCCCTCTCACATTCTCTCTCTCTCTCCGCATCTCACATTCTCTCTCTCTCTCCCCTCCCTCTCACATTCTCTCTCACTCTCTCTCCCCCTCTCACATTCTCTCTTCTCTCCTCTCACATTCTCTCTCTCTCTCCTCCCTCTCACATTCTCTCTCTCTCTCCTCCATCTCACATTCTCTCTCTCTCCCCCTCCCTCACATTCTCTCTCTCTCCCCTCCCTCTCACATTCTCTCTCTCTCCCCTCCCTCTCACATTCTCTCTCTCTCGCTCCCGCTCACATTCTCTCTCTCTCTCCCCTCCCTCTCACATTCCTCTCACCCCCTCCCTCTCACAATCACTCTCCTCTCCTCCCTCTCACATTCTCTCTCTCTCCCCTCCCTCTCACATTCTCTCTCTCTCCCCTCCCTCTCACATTCTCTCTCTCCCCTCCATCTCACATTCTCACTCTCTCCCCTCCATCTCACATTCTCTCTCTCTCTCCCCCTCCCTCTCACATTCTCTCTCCCCCCTCCCTCTCACATTCTCTCTCTCCCCCTCCCTCTCACATTCTCTCTCTCTCTCCCCTCACTCTCACGTTCTCTCTCTCCCCCACCCTCACATTCTCTCTCTCCCCCTCCCTATCACATTCTCTCTCTCCCCTCCCTATCACATTCTCTCTCTCTCCCCCTCCCTCTCACATTCTCTCTCTCCCCCCCCTCACATTCTCTCTCCCCCCTCCCTATCACATTCTCTCTCTCCCACTCCCTATCACATTCTCGCTCTCTCCCCTCCCTCTCACATCTCTCTCTCCCCCTCCCTCTCACATTCTCTCTCTCCCTCCCCCTCTCTCTTGCATTCTCTCTCTCTCTCTCTCTCCCTCCCTCTCACATTCACCCTCTCTCCCCTCCCTCTCACATTCTCTCTCTTTCTCCCCTCCTCTCACATTCTCTCTCTCCCTCCCCCTCCCTCTCGCATTCACTCTCACTCCCCACCCTCTCACATTCTCTCTCTCTCACTCTCCCACTCACATTCTCACTCTCCCCCTCCCTCACATTCTCTCTCACTCCCCACCCTCTCACATTCTCTCTCTCTCTCACCCCCTCTCACATTCTCTCTCTCTCCCCCTCCCTCCACATTCTCTCTCTCTCCTCCCCTCCCTCTCATATTCTCTCTCTCTCTCCCCTCCCTCTCACATTCTCTCTCTCTCTCCCCTCCCTCTCATATTCTCTCTCTCTCTCCCCCTCCCTCTCACATTCTCTCTCTCTCTCCCCCTCTCACATTCTCTCTCTCTCCCCTCCCTCACATTCTCTCTCTCTCCCCCTCCCTCTCACATTCTCTCTCTCTCCCCCTCCCTCTCACATTCTCTCTCTCTCTCACCCCCTCACATCTCTCTCTCTCCCCTCCCTCTCACATTCTCTCTCTCTCTCCCCTCCCTCTCACATTCTCTATCTCTCTCCCCCTCCCTCTCACATTCTCTCTCTCTCCCCCTCTCACATTCTCTCTCTCTCTCCCCTCACTCTCACATTCTCTCTCTCTCTCCCCCTCCCTCTCACATTCTCTCTCTCTCCCCCTCTCACATTCTCTCTCTCTCTCCCCCGCCCTCTCACATTCTCTCTCCCTCTCCCCCCTCTCACATTCTCTCTCTCTCCCCCTCCCTCTCACACATTCTCTCTCTCTCTCCCCTCCCTCTCACATTCTCTCTCTCTCTCCCCTCCCTCTCACATTCTCTCTCTCTCTCCCCCCTCCCTCTCACATTCTCTCTCTCTCTCCCCTCCACTCACATTCTCTCTCTCCCCTCCTCTCGCATTCTCTCTCCCTCTCCCCCCTCTCACATTCTCTCTCTCTCCCCCTCACTCTCACATTCTCTCTCTCTCTCCCCTCCCTCTCACATTCTCTCTCTCTCTCCCCCTCCCTCTCACATTCTCTCTCCCTCTCCCCTCTCACATTCTCTCTCTCTCCCCCTCCCTCTCACATTCTCTCTCTCTCTCCCCTCCCTCTCACATTCTCTCTCTCTCTCCCCTCCCTCTCACATTCTCTCTCTCTCTCCCCTCCCTCTCACATTCTCTCTCTCCCCCCTCCCTCTCACATTCTCTCTCTCTCTCCCCTCCACTCACATTCTCTCTCTCCCCCTCCCTCTCACATTCTCTCTCTCTCCCCCCTCTCACATTCTCTCTCTCCCCCCCCTCACATTTTCTCTCTCTCCCCCTCCCTCTCACATTCTCTCCCTCTCTCACCCCGCTCTCACATTCTCTCTCTTTCCCTCTCCCTCTCACATTCTCTCTCTCTCTCCCCTCCCTCTCACATTCTCTCTCTCCCCCTCCCTCTCACATTCTCTCTCTCTCTCCCCTCCCACTCACATTCTCTCTCTCCCCCTCCCTCTCACATTCTCTCTCTCTCCCCCCTCTCACATTCTCTCTCTCCCCCTCTCACATTCTCTCTCTCTCTCCCCCTCCCTCTCGCATTCTCTCTCTCCCCCTCCCTCTCACATTCTCTCTCTCTCCCCTCCCTCTCACATTCTCTCTCTCTCTCCCCCTCTCACATTCTCTCTCTCTCTCTCCCCCTCCCTCTCACATTCTCCCTCTCTCCCCCTCTCACATTCTCTCTCTCTCCCCCTCCCTCTCACATTCTCTCTCTCTCTCCCCTCCCTCTCACATTCTCTCTCTCTCCCCCTCCCTCTCACATTCTCTCTCTCTCTCCCCTCCCCTCTCACATTCTCTCTCTCTCTCCCCCTCCCTCTCACATTCTCTCTCTCTCTCCTCTCACATTCTCTCTCTCTCTCCCCTCCCTCTCACATTCTCTCTCTCTCCCCCTCCCTCTCACATTCTCTCTCTCTCTCTCCCCCTCTCACATTCTCTCTCTCTCTCCCCCTCCCTCTCACATTCTCTCTCTCTCCCCCTCTCACATTCTCTCTCCCCCCTCTCACATTCTCTCTCTCTCCCTCCATCTCACGTTCTCTCTCTCTTTCCCTCTCCCTCACATTCCCTCTCTCTCTCCGCTCCCTCTCACATTCTCTCTCTCTCCCCCTCCCTCACATTCCCTCTCTCTCTCCCCTCACATTCCCTCTCTCTCCCTCCCCTCTCTCTCACATTTTCTCTCACATTCTCTCTCTCTCTCCTTCCCTGGAGGAAGGGAGTGTGTAATTGATGCCTCTCTGTAACAAGTCTCATTAGCACAGGGCCAATTGTACAAAATAGATACAATGAGCCGGGAGACGTGGAACTATAGCGACACCTGGTGCTGGACAAGGGGACTCCACCACACTCACACTCTCTCACACACTCACACACTCTCTCACACACACTCACACACACACACACACACACACACACACCACATTAACTCAACAAAGAGTCCAAAAAATGACTTCACACTTGACACCTCCAGGGAAGCGCTCACACAAACCAAACGCCGAAAGCGCAAACTGCAGCTCGTTAACGCGCTTTCTTATTAGGTGATTCCAGACACCATCCCGGACCGTAAACTGATTCCTGACCCGCTCAACTCTGACTAACTCTTACATTTTTCCTTTGCGAGTCACAATATCGCACCCTACCTGTGCGTGGTTGTGTGTAGCGAGTTTCTATGTATCTGTGTTTGTACGGGAGTGTGTTGGTCTATCTGTGTGTGTGTGTGTGTCCCTATTTATATATATATATGTATGTGTGTGTCCCTATATATCTGTGTGTGTCTGTCATTATATATATACAATATATGTATGTGTGTGTCCCTATGTATCTGTGTGTGTCTGTCCTTATTATATATATATAATATATGTATGTGTGTGTCCCTATATATCTGTGTGTGTCTGTCCTTATTATATATATATAATATATGTATGTGTGTGTCCCTATATATCTGTGTGTGTCTGTCCTTATTATATATATATAATATATGTATGTGTGTGTCCCTATATATCTGTGTGTGTCTGTCCTTATTATATATATATAATATATGTATGTGTGTGTCCCTATATATCTGTGTGTGTCTGTCCTTATTATATATATATAATATATGTATGTGTGTGTCCCTATATATCTGTGTGTGTCTGTCCTTATACATATATGTGTGTGTCTGTATGTGTGTATTTTTGTTTGTCTATCTGTGTGTGCGCGCCTTCCTATATATCTATGTGTGTGTGTGTGTGTGTGTGTGTGTTGTGTCTCTCTATGTATCTATGGTGTGTGTTTTTCTCCTGTAACATCTTCAGAAGCCTGGCGTTTGTGCCATTATTGGTATTGGCGAGGGGAGGGCGGGTGGGGGGAAAGAAAAATCTCTATTTTCCCCAAATTATTACCTTTTACGTGAAGCAGTAAGTGGTGATTGTGGATATAACCTGTTTCTATTTATTTTAGAATAACACTTTTAAATGGTCTCGTTCGGTGCTGGAGCGATTTAAATGCGAAATATTATGGGAGATGTATTATTTCCGGTTACACACACACCCTCCATTTAACTATTAATAAATTTTATAAGCAAATATTTCCCTGTTTACCCGCGTCTTAGTTACCAATAGAGGTTTTGCCATATATCTGGTTTACATATACAAATAGGCGTGTGTGTATTTCCTTTCGGCGGGTGCCCGGTTGCTATTTTGGATTTCAAATTTAAGAAACCGAAATTTGCATTCATGCATTCATTCATTCAATAATATTTCCAAGGCGAGTATTGGAAGTGCGGGCATCAATTAAAATGTGAGGTTTATCTTCGTGTTGTTTGTTGTTGGAGGGGTTTAAAATTATAATTTTAGATAGAATTAAAACAATTCATCTGTTACCTTCAGTCGAAAGAGCGTGCGATTGTTAACAAACAAAATTAGACTAGATTTAATTTGAATTCAATTACTTGTCCGCACGTAAACGCTAGCGAGGTGAAATTTCCAATAGGCTTCAGTTCAGTTTTAATTTGTTCCTATTACTGAATCTGACTTTAGTTGCATTATGTTCAGACATAGATCTGCCTGTGTGTTTGTGTGTGTTTTTGTGTGTTTGTGTGTGGAGTTTGGAAGGTTTTGCCCCGACCCTCTGTGTCTCTCTTTTCCCTTTTCGCTGGCAATTTAGAAGAGATTTATCACCGTTTCTAAATGTTGATTTGTGGGTTTTTTTTTCCCATCCGCTTTGTAATCTTTAAAATCTAGTTTACACGCAAGCCCTGGCGCGATATTCGGTCTGGTACACAAGTCCTCTCTCTCCCTCTCCCAAACCAGTCCAATCCTTCCCCCTCCCACCCCTCTCAAACAGCAACAATATATTTTTAGTAAAAAAAAACACATTTAACATGATCTTCTTCCCCCCCCCCCCTCACCCCCAATAAAACCCTCCAACGTCGTTCAGATAGAAAACAAACTCCACACAACTTTTTGCACATTGAGACCGTTCCGAGCCTCGTTGCTTTGAAAACCAAATTTCTACAGGGAGAAAAAAAAAAGTGTAAAATGTTCGGGTTTTTTTTTGTTGCAAAATATGGGGTGATTTTTTTTTTTTAATTCTTAAATAATAACATCAGGCTCTCCTTTTTAGTGACCAGACAATGCGGACACAGACAGACACACACATACACACACACACACACGGTACACGGATGACCATTAACACTGTACATTACTAACATTCTTTTCCAAGTCTCTCTCTCCAGCGTTCTCGCTCCCTCTGAGCACCAGCGTTCTGATAGATCCTGAAAGGTGGGGTGGTGATCTCAATTTGGGGGGGGGGGGGAAGTTCCGGGGGGGGGGGGCAGGGGTTAAACAAAAAAGGATTACACAGAGTGCAGGGGGCGGCTTAACCCCGCGTTTTATTGAGAGTTGAGGGTTGCAGGGCGGAGGGAGAGGAAGGGGGAGCGACCCATGAATTTGTTGCTTGCTCGCTCGCTTGCTATTCCTTCTCTTTCTCCTGGGAAGCTTCTTGCACGCCGGCCGCCGGCACAGGCGGGTTCCTTTCCTTCTTCCACTTCATCCGTCTGTTTTGAAACCAGATTTTGATCTGCCGCTCTGTGAGGCAAAGTGCGTTGGCGATTTCAATCCGCCTGCGCCGCGTCAGGTAGCGATTAAAGTGAAACTCCTTCTCCAGTTCCAGCGTTTGGTAGCGAGAATATATCTGGCGACCCCTCCGGCGGTCGGGTCCGTAGCCCACCCCTGTACAATTCGCCGGGGGGGGGGGGGGGATTGGGGAGGTGGGAAGAGAGAGAAAAAATATCAGAGACGAACATTAGAAGATGGTGAAAGAGTTAAAAAAAATATATATATATATCAGCTAGCATTTCACAACTCCCGACCCGCATAATTTCAATTTATTAATTAACCAAGGTGACAAAAGTACAGATTAATCCGGTCATTTATCACGTTGCTGTTTGTGGGATCTTGCTGTGCGCCAAAATTGGGCGGCCGCGTTTCCCTACATTACAACAGTGACCACACTTCAAACCAAAAATTGGCTGCGAAAGCGCTTTCAGGTGGGCATGAAATGTATTTTTTAAAAAAATGCGAATCTTTCTTTTCTAACCAGCAGCCAGTCTTGTGTTCCGAGTTCGTTTCTCTTCAGGTTTTGTTATGAGAGTGAACGGATGTTGCATGTTTTTCAGGGAAGCGTTTCCTGATGGGATTAAAAGCCTCCCTTTTCTCCCACCACCCCCCCCCTCTCTCTCTCTCTCCCCCGAAAACCCCCCCCCCCCCAATAAATAAGAGGTCCCACCTGCATTGAAAACTTTACGCCGCAAAGAAGCAGCCTAAATATCGATGGTTTGTGTCAGCTTGTAAACCAAGGACTGACCTGGCATTTTATGGCACTCAATAACCCTTCTGAGAAAGGCTATATCACACGTATAGATCTACAATATATTTGTGTGTGCAGGCGCGTCTATACATATCCATCTCTCTCTCTCATGTATTGTTTATACTTGTCGCTGTTTTTCGCTCCCTCCCTCCCTCTCCCTCTCTCTCACTCTCTCTCTCTCTATATATATATATAATATCCACATTATATGAAAGAGACACAATTGTGTGTGAGAGAGCGAGAAAATATATTAAAATATCTAAATATATAAAGACAGACATAAACATTTATATATATAATAAATGTCTAAATATATAAAGACAGACATAAACATTTATATATATAATAAATGTTTATGTCTGTCTTTATATATTTTGATATTTTTATATATTTTTTCGCTCTCTCACACACAATTGTGTCTCTTTCATATAATGTGGATAATTATATATATATATCTCACCCACAATGTAGATAATGATGTCTTTC
>NC_141019.1:38031502-38044002 GCF_052327205.1 Somniosus microcephalus | reverse complement strand
CCATCTCACCACACGTGTGCATAATATATATCACACACACACATATATATAAATACACACATGTATTATATATAAGTATATACACACATATAATATATAAATATATACACAAGTATATAATAATATATAAGTGTATGCGCATTTGTATTATATATAAGTACACACATCTATATAAGTGTATACACATATATATTATATTTAAATACATACACATATTATATATAAGTGCACACACACACACATATATATATATAAATGTACACACACATATCGTATACATGTGTACACACCTTATATATAAGTGTACACACACGTATATTATAAATAAGTATATACACATATATAATATATAAATATACACACACGTGTTATATATAAGTACACACACACATTATATATAAGTACACACATTATATATAAGTAAACACACATTATATATAAGTACACACACGTTATATATGTGTACACATTATATATAAGTACACACACACGTTATATATAAGTGTACACATATATCAGTACACACATTATATATAAGTACACACACATTATATATGTGTACACATATATCAGTACACACATTATATATAACTACACACACATTGTTATATATAAGTGTACACATATATAAGTACACACATTATATATAAGTACACACACATGTTATATATAAGTGTACACATATATCAGTACACACATTATATATAACTACACACACATGTTATATATAAGTGTACACATATATAAGTACACACATTATATATAAGTACACACACATTATATATAAGTGTACACATTATATATAAGTACACACACGTTATATTTAAGTGCACACACACACATATATATAAATATATACACGCACATGTTGTGAAGTGTTCCCGTTCTTCGGCGGGCTAATTGCCGGAATTCTCTACGCTGTTTTTATTCACCAGCCAACGTTAATGTTGTGACTATTTAAATAAAATATTCAATTCTACTTAATCACGTGTAATGATTCTGATTTATTTGAAGACGCCGTGTTAGTTTTTTTTGGCAAACGCTGTTTACAGATTTTTAAAAAAAAAATTGACAAATCATTTTGACATTTATTTGCTGAATCTGATCCCTTTGCAATAGGGGGCGAGTGTGTATCAGACGGGTTAACGTTTCCTTAATCTGCCACACACAAACCCCCCCCCCCCTCCCCAACAACTAACAAAAAAAACCGCGTGTCTTTACCCGGGACCAGCTTTATGATTGCCAGTAAATAATTGCAGCTGTACGTTGGCTGCCTTCTCCCTCACTCGGAAGCTATGCGGCAATAAATAGTTCAAATCGCGCCTCCTGCAAAAATCCTGAGGGAAACTTTGATTCGGCGGCCCATGATCTGGTGTGGCCGCCGGCGCTGGGCTTCGCTTCTGCCTGTGAATGCTCTTTAGAAACCCGCGCTTTTCCTCACTTTCAACTTTATTTAAAAAATGTAATCACTAAAAATATATATATATGGAAAGGCAGCAAAATAGAAGGTTGCTGTCTCGGGGCAAATATACCCGTTGTGACTTTAATTCGATTTGTTTTTCTCTACCGACCTAATTCTCTCTTTCTTTGTCGCTCTTTACCTCTCTCTCTCTCTCTATCTCACACACGTATATATTATCTATCTATTTATCTACCTATCTATTTAATTCACTCTCTCACACACACACACATATATAAACATATATTATCTGTCTCTCTATCTCTCTATCTCACACACGTATATATTATCTATCTATTTATCTACCTATCTATTTAATTCACTCTCTCACACACACACACATATATACACATATTATCTGTCTCTCTCTCTATCGCTCTATCTCACACACGTATATATTATCTATCTATTTATCTACCTATCTATTTAATTCACTCTCTCACACACACACACATATATACACATATTATCTGTCTCTCTCTCTATCGCTCTATCTCACACACGTATATATTATCTATCTATTTATCTACCTATCTATTTAATTCACTCTCACACACACACACACATATATACACATATTATCTGTCTCTCTCTCTATCGCTCTATCTCACACACGTATATATTATCTATCTATTTATCTACCTATCTATTTAATTCACTCTCTCACACACACACACATATATAAACATATATTATCTGTCTCTCTATCCCTCTATCTCACACACGTATATATTATCTGTCAATTTATCTACCTACTATTTAATTCTCTCTCACACACACACATATCTAAACATATATTATCAGTCTCTCTATCTCTCTATCTCACACACGTATATATTATCTATCTATTTATCTACCTACTATTTAATTCTCTCTCACACACACACACACATATATACACATATTATCTCTCTATCTCTCTATCGCTCTATCTCACACACGTATATATTATCTATCTATTTATCTACCTACTATTTAATTCACTCTCACACACATATATATATACACATATATTATCAGTCTCTCTCTCTATCTCTCTACCTCACAGACGTATATATTATCTATCTATCTATCTACCTACTATTTAATTCACTCACACACATATATATACATATATTATCTGTCTCTCTATCTCTCTATCTCATACACGTATATATTATCTATCTATCTACCTACTATTTAATTCACTCTCTCACACACACACACACATATAAACATATTATCTGTCTCTCTATCGCTCTATCTCACACACGTATATATTATCTATCTACCTACTATTTAATTCACTCTCTCACACACACACACACATATAAACATATTATCTGTCTCTCTATCGCTCTATCTCACACACGTATATATTATCTATCTATTTATCTACCTATTTAATTCACTCTCTCATACACACACATATATACATATATTATCTGTCTCTCTCTAGCTACCTCACACACGTATATATTATCTATTTATTTATCTACCTATATATAGTTAACTCACACACACACTGATATATATACACATATATATATATATATTATCTCTATCTATCTATCCAATACACGTATATATTATCTACTTATATATTTAACTCACTCTCTTGCACACACATATATTATCGATCTATCTATCCCTCCCTCCTTCTTTCGATCGATCGATCGATCTATCTATCTATCTATCTATCTATCTATCTATCTATCTATCTATTTATCTATCTATCTCTATATCTATCTATCTATTTATCTATCTATCTATCCCAATTCAACGCGGTCTCTCACATACACATATTATCTCTCTGTCTATATATATATATATATAATCGATATAAAAAGTTTAACATGATCATAATTATGCAATAAATAGAATAAAATATTTTATTTAAATATTCATAAAATCATCTCTTGCTTTAGAGTAAAAACAAACGCGTAAATTCGGAACATGATGTATTAGATATAATATATGGATACACACACACACATATATGTGTGAATGTGTGTGTGTTAAAAGTTATAGCCTGTTTCGGGATATGCATATGTAAGGGGATCGACCCGCCGAATTCATTAAAAATATAAACCCACCGCTTCTTAACAGCGACAAGAAGAAATAAACACCAACAGGCGTGAAGGCTGAATAAAAATAAAAGGAGACTCTCTTTTGAACATGTACGCGCGATTCTTTCCCCTTCTGTTTTGTAGTTCCTGAAACGGTGATTTCAAAAGACCCCCGTTTCTCGTAAATTCCACTCGCCCCTGAAACAAACACGTAGACCCTCTTATTTTATTTACTAAGTGATCCCGACCCAAACCTAGGAGTGGGTTGGGGAGAGAGGCAGGGGCCTACTCTTCAGTTCCCGCTCCGAGCATGGGGCATGGGCAGGGGTGGGATCCGAGTTAAGAATATATAAAGATACAGGAGCAGGAGTCGCCCACACGGCCCCTAGAGCCTGCTCCACCATTCAATAAGATCATGGCCTGATCATCGACCTCAACTCCACGTTCCTGCACTATGCCCTGGATTCCCTTAATATTCAACAATCTCTCTCAGTCTTGAATATACTCAACGACTGAGCCTCCACAGCCCTCTGGGGTAGAGAATTCCAAAGATTCACCGCCCTCTGAGTGAAGAAATTCCTCCTCACCTCAGTCCTAAATGGCCGACCCCTTATCCTGAGACTGTGACCCCTGGTTCTAGACTCCCCAGCCAGGGGGGGAAACAGCCTCTCGGCATCTACCCTGTCAAGCCCTGTAAGAATTGTGCACGTTTCAACGCGATCACCTCTCATTCTTCTAAACTCCAGACAATGTAGGCCCAGTCTACTCCATGAGTTTTTAACACAGCAACAACATACAAAAAAAACCACGTCTACTTAAACTCTCAACACAGTCACCGGGGCAAGTGGGCAAGAGGCAGGTCCGCCAAACGATTCTCAATTGGGGTTTGTGATGGGGGGGATTATTTTCCCATCCTGTTCTTACCGATTAAGGACAAACGTGAAACATTCTCAGCACTAAACACGGCAGATCACGCATGCTTTCAGGCGCCTCTACCCCGGCTCCAGTAATTGCCAAATAATGCAAAAAATCCACATTTGATTTTTAAAAATATATAAATTCAAAAAAAGGCAACGGATTCACGCCGATAAATATCGGCGATCAAAAAATAAATAAACATTGCTGGCGAACCAGACAATAAAAGGTCGTGTGGAGAGCGAATTGAAATCGGCTGGGGCTTGTGTGCTGTTTGCTTCTGTCTCTTTCGAGATTTCCTCTCCATTTCACAGATTATTTTATTTTATTTTTCGGCGCCACAGGAGGAACACAGCTAGAGATCTTTCTCTAGGTAGTAAGTGCCGAACATGTTCTCCCTCCACTGAAGCCCGGATTATGTGGTTAGTATTGATTGACTATTTTTTTGTTTTAATTCATCAATCGAAGATTACATTTTTAAACGAGGAAGCGACCAAACACATACACACACACACACACACACTCACATACACACACTCACACACACACCCACACTCACACACACACACACACACACACACTCACACACACACATACACACACACACTCACACACACACACACACACACACTCACATACACACACACTCACATACACACACACACACACTCACATACACACACACTCACACACACACTCACACACACTCACCCACACACACACACACACACACTCACACTCACCCACACACTCACCCACACACACACACACACACACACTCACACACGCACACACACACACACTCACACTCACCCACACACACTCGCACACACACACACACACTCACATACACACACACTCACACACACACACTCACACACACACACACTCACACACACACTCACCCACACACACACACACACTCACCCCCACACACACACACACACTCACACACACACCCACACACACACACTCACCCACACACACACACACACACACTCACACACACACACACACACACTCACACACACTTACATACGCACACACACACACTCACACTCACACACACACACACACTCACACACACACACTCACACACACACACACTCACACTCACACTCATGCACACTTACATACACACACACATACACTCACACTCACACACACACACACACTCACACACACTCACACACACACACATACACACTCACACACACACACCCCACACACACTCAAACACACTCCTACACACACCCACACTCACACCCACCCCACACACACACACACACTCACACACACACACTCACACCCACACACCCACACACACACTCAGTCACGCACACTCACATTAACACTTACATACACACATACACACACACACACACACCCACCCCCACACACACACCCACACACTCACATACACACACACACCAACACACACACACACACACACACACACACACTCACACACACTCACACACCCACACACACACACTCACACACACACACTCACACACTCACAAACACACACTCACACACACACACTCACACACACACACACACACACACACTCACACACACTCACACACACACACACTCCTCTCCCATGCAGCTGCGACTGAGGGCCAACACAGAATCAGAGAACGGTCACAGCACAGAAGGAGGACATTCGGCCCATCCAACCTGTACCAGCTCTCTGCAAGAGCACTTCAGCCAGTCCCAGTCCCCCGCCCTTTCCCCCTAGCCCTGCCAATGTTTTGTTTTTCCTTCAGGTACTTATCCAATTCCCCTTTTGAAAGCCACGACCGAGTCTGCCTCCACCACCCTCTCAGGCATAGAAACATAGAAGATAGGAGCAGGAGTCGGCCATTCGGCCCCTCGAGCCTGCTCCGCCATTCAATGAGATCATGGCTGATCATCCAAATTCAGTACCCTGTCCCTGCCTTCTCCCCATATCCCTTGATCCCTTTAGCCTTAAGAAATATATCTAACTCCTTCTTGAATATATTTAATGAATTGGCCTCCATTGCCTTCTGTGGTAGAGAATTCCACAGGTTCACCACTCTCTGGGTGAAGAAATTCCTCCTCATCTCTGTCCTAAATGGCTTACCCCTTATCCTTAGACTGCGACCCCTGGTTCTGGACTCCCCCGCCATCGGGAACATCCTTCCTGCATCTAGTCTGTCTAGTCCTGTTCGAATTTTATAAGTTTCAATGAGATCCCCTCTCATTCTTCTAAACTCCAGCGAATATAAGCCCAATCGGCCCAATCTCTCCTCATACGTCATTCCTGCCATCCCAGGTATCAGTCTGGTGAATCTTCGCTGCACTCCCTCCATGGCAAGAACATCCTTCCTCAGATAAGGCGGCCAGAACTGCACACAATACTCAAGGCAGCACATTCCAGATCATAACCACTCGCTGCATAAAAAAAGTTATTCCTCATTTCGCCTTTGGATCTTCAGCCAATTGCCTTAAATCTGTGTCCTCTGGTTGTCGACCCTTCCGCCAACTGGGAGCAGCTTTCTCTATCTAGTCTCTCCAGACCCCTCATGATTTACAAGGATGATAACCAGAAATGTGAGCGTATACATATCAGGAAAGGATAAGCAGGCTGGGTCTCGTTTCTCTTTAAAAAAAAGAAGGCTGAGGGGTGACCTAATAGAGGTCTTTAAAATTATGGAAGGTTTTGATAGCGTGGATACAGAGAGAGTGTTTCCACTTGTGGGGAAGAGCAGAACCAGAGGCCGTCAATATAAGATAGTCACCAAGAAATCCAATAGGGAATTCAGGAGAACTTCTTTACCCAGAGAGTGGTGAGAATGTGGAACTCGCCACCACAGGGAGTGGTTGAGGTGAATAGTATCGATGCATTTAAGGGAAGGCTGGACAAGCATATGTGGGAAAAGGGAATAGAGGGTTACGCTGATAGATTTAGATGAGGAAAGACGGGAGGAGGCTCGAGTGGAGCATAAATGCCGGCGTGGACTGATTGTGCCATATATCCTGTGTAACCCTTTGTGATTTTGAACACCTCCATCAAATCTCCTCTTAACCTTCTTTGCTCTAAGGAGAACGGCCCCAGCTTCTCCAGTCTCTCCATGTAACTGAAGTCCCTCATCCCCTGGTACCATTCTGGTCAATCGCCCCCTTAACCTTCTCTGCTCTAAGGAGAACAATCCCAGCTTCTCCAGTCTCTCCACGTAACTGAAGTCCCTCATCCCCTGGTACCATTCTGGTCAATCTCCCCCTTAACCTTCTCTGCGCTAAGGAGAACAATCCCAGCTTCTCCAGTCTCTCCACGTAACTGAAGTCCCTCATCCCCTGGTAGCATTCTGGTCAATCTCCCCCTTAACCTTCTCTGCTCTAAGGAGAACAATCCCAGCTTCTCCAGTCTCTCCACGTAACTAAAGTCCCTCATCCCCTGGTACCATTCTGGTCAATCTCCCCCTTAACCTTCTCTGCTCCAAGGAGAACAACCCCAGCTTCTCCAGTCTCTCCACGTAACTGAAGTCCCTCATCCCCTGGTAGCATTCTGGTCAATCTCCCCCTTAACCTTCTCTGCTCTAAGGAGAACAACCCCAGCTTCTCCAGTCTCTCCACGTAACTGAAGTCCCTCATCCCCTGGTAGCATTCTGGTCAATCTCCCCCTTAACCTTCTCTGCTCTAAGGAGAACAACCCCAGCTTCTCCAGTCTCTCCACGTAACTGAAGTCCCTCATCCTCTGGAACCATTCTGGTCAATCTTTTCTGCACCCTCGCTAAAGCCAGCGACACTAACAGATTCTAAAGCACATCAACCATTGAATTAAACTCCAGTGACTGTTATATTATAAAGCACTTGACATACATTTGCTTTTTTACGCAGCGAGTTGTTGTGATCTGGAACGCGCTGCCTGAAAGGGCGGTGGGAGCAGATTCAATAGTAACTTTCAAAAGGGGGAATTGGATAAATACTTGAAGGGGAAAAATTCACAGGGCTCCGGGGGGAAAGAGCAGGGGGGGGGAGTGGGACTAATTGGAGAGCTCTTTCAAAGAGCCGGCACAGGCACAATGGGCCGAATGGCCTCCTCCTGTGCTGTATCGGTCTATGATTCTGTGTGATAGATTATTCTGAATCCCATGCACCCACCTACAACGCGCAGTCTCAATGAGGGTTTACGCAGGCTTACATGTCACATTTTTGATGTATGGATGTGGTATTTTATATATACTTATATTTATCTATAGACACGCGGAGCAGTGGAGAAGAAAGTGTTTCCACCACCTCTTAAAATATGACCATGGATGGCCACATCACCGACCTCTGCCCTGCACAAAATTCTTCTTCAAATTTGTTCTGTCCGTATCTATCTACCTCTCTCACACACATATATATCTCCCTATATCTACCTCTCTCACACACATATATATCTCCCTATATCTACCTCTCTCACACACATATATATCTCCCTATATCTACCTCTCTCACACACATATATATCTCCCTATCTACCTCTCACACACACATAAGAACATAAGAACATAAGAAATAGGAGCAGGAGTAGGCCAATCGGCCCCTCGAGCCTGCTCCGCCACTCAATAAGATCATGGCTGATCTGATGCTAACTGCCAATCTACTATCACAGAACCATCTCCTGAATCTAACAGAACTAGACATGCGAAATAGGAGCAGGATCAGGCTACATGGCCCCTGGGCCCGCTCCGCTACCCACAGGGCCATGACCGATCCGAACCTAGACTCATGTCCAAATTCCTGCCCACTCCCCGTAACCCTTAATTCCCTTTACTTCTAGGAAACTGTCTATTTCTGTTTTAAATTTATGTAATGATGTAGCTTCTACAGCTTTTTGGGGCAGCATATTCCATGGACCTACCACCCTCTGAGTGAAGTAGTTCCTCCTCATCTCAGTTTTGAAAGAGCAGCCCCTTATTCTAAGACTATGCCCCCTAGTTCTAGTTTCACCCATCATCGGGAACATCCACCCCACATCCACCCGATCCAGCCCCTTCACAATCTTATATGTTTCAATAAGATCGCCTCTCTTTCTTCTGAACTCCAATGAGTAGAGTCCCAATCTACTCAACCTCTCCTCATATGTCCATCCCCTCATCCCTGGGATTAACCGAGTGAACCTTCTTTGTACTGACTCGAGAGCAAGTATGTCTTTTCTTAAGCATGGACACCAAAACTGTACGCAGTATTCCAGGTGCGGTCTCACCAATACCTTGTACAACTGCAGCAATACCTCCCTGTTTTTATATTCCATCCACCTAGCCCTGTTCCTGGGACTAGGGACAGGGTCACTGGCTAAGGCTTTGGAAGTCTAAGCTAGAACCAGGCCTGGTTAGTACCTGGAGGAGTGACCATCAGGGTAAGACCAGGTGCAGAAGGTCACAGAAGGAGACCCGAGGAGGGGCAGTTGGTGAGAAGGTCACAGAAGGAGCCCCAGGAGGGGTAGCTGGTGAGCAGGCCCGGGCGTTGGGCTGAAGATTGTCAGACAGGAGGAATGGTGGACATGGAATGGCGGTGCGCACAGACACAGCGGCTTTGCTTCTCCCAGGACGGTGCTATTTACGTTTAATGTTAATGTTATTTGTACTGGACTCATGGGAGCTTGCAAGATCACATTTCGTTGTTCATGTACTTGTGCATTGTACAATGACAATAAAGTTGAATTATTATTATGAAAGCCAACATTCCATTGGCCTTCTTAATCACTTGCTGCACCTTTTGAGTTTCGTGCACCAGGACCCCCAGATCCCTTTGTACTACAGTACTTTCCAGTTTCTTGCCATTAAGATAATAACTTGCTCTACGATTTTTCCTGCCAAAGTGCATAACCTCACACTTAATCACTTGCTGCACCTGTATACCTCTCCTCATATCTCGCTATCCACCTCCCTCACACACATATATATCTCACTATCCACCTCCCTCACACACATATATATCTCACTATCCACCTCTCTCACACACATATATATCTCACTATCCACCTCCCTCACACACATATATATCTCACTATCCACCTCTCTCACACACATATATATCTCACTATCCACCTCCCTCACACACATATATATCTCACTATCCACCTCTCTCACACACATATATATCTCACTATCCACCTCCCTCACACACATATATATCTCACTATCCACCTCCCTCACACACATATATATCTCACTATCTACCTCTCTCACACACATATATATCTCACTATCCACCTCTCTCACGCATGCACACAAATATATAGTTTATCTATATCTCAAACACAACCACATATATACTATCTATCTCTCACACATATATTATCTCTATCTTTCTGTCTCTCTCTATCTCTCTATCTTTCTCTCTCTCTCTATCTATCTATCTTTCTCTCTCTCTCTATCTTTCTCTCTCTCTCTCTCTATCTATCTCTCTATCTATCTCTCTCTCTCTCTATCTATCTATCTGTCTATCTATTTCTCTATCTTTCTCTCTCTCTATCTTTCTCTCTCTCTCTCTATCTATCTCTCTCTCTCTCTCTCTCCCTCTCTCTCTCACACACAAATGTGTATATTATCTATATATCTATGCCCATCAAAGGGTGGTGAATCTTTGGGGTTCTCTACCCCAGAGGGCTGAGGAGGCTCAGTCGTTGAGTATATTCAAAACAGAGATCGATAGATTTTTGGGAATGAAGGGAATTAAGGGATATGAGGGTAGTGCGGCAAGGTGGAGATGAGGTAGAAGATCAGCCATGACCTTGCTGAATGGCGGAGCGGGCTCGAGGGGCCGAATGGCCGACTCCTGCTCCTATTTATTATGTACTTATCTCTCTCTCACATGCACACAAATATATATATTACCTATTGATCTCAAACACAATCACATATAGATTATCTATATCTCAAACACAACCACATATATATATACTATCTCTCTCTCTCACATATATATTATCTGTTTATTCCTCATATATATACACACTGACAGTTTATTTCTTTATCGATTTCTGGTCTAGGATTGCTGGTACGTTTTATATATAATATATATATATAAAATGTCATCGTTCCACAGACCTGGGATACACCGAGAGGAACATAGTGCAGTGTGTGCACCAGTATCAACTGGCTTTCACTTCCTGGTTGTGGGGCGGGGGCAGAGGAGGGGGGAGTGCTGAGAAGGAGGACTGGGGGTAGGAGAGGGGAGGGGGAGGGGGTGGGGGAGGTGGGAGTGGGGGAGGAGAGTGGAGAGAGAGGGGGGAGAGGGGGTGGGGGAGGAGAGGGGAGAGGAGTGTGGAGGAGAGGAGAGGGGAGTGGGTGGAGGAGAGGGGAGAGGGAGTGGGGAGGAGAGGGGAGGGGGAAGTGGGGAGGAGAGGGGGACTGTGGAGGAGAGGGGGCAAGTGGGGGAGGAGAGGGGAGGGGGAGTTGGGGAGCAGAGGGGTGAGGAGTGGGGGAAGAGAGGAGAGGGGGAGTGGGGGAGGAGAGGGGGAGGGAGAGTGGGGGGAGGAGAGTGGAGGGGGAGTGGGGAGGGGAGCGGGAGTGGGGGGAGGAGAGTGGAGGGGGAGTGGGAGGAGGAGAGGGGGATGGGGAGTGGGGGAAGAGAGTTGAGGGGGAGTGGGGAGGAGAGGGGAGGGGGAGTGGGAGGGGGAGTGGGGGGAGGAGAGGGGGAGGGGGAGTGGGGAGGAGAGTTGAGGGGGAGTTGGGAGGAGAGGGGTGGGGGAGTGGCTGGAGAGGGGAGGGGGAGTGGGGAGGAGAGTTGAGGGGGAGTGGGGAGGAGAGGGGAGGGGGGTGGGAGGGGGAGTGGGGGGAGGGAGAGGGGGAGAGGGAGTGGGGGAGGAGAGATGAGGGGGAGTGGGGAGGAGAGGGGAGGGGGAGTGGCTG
Source organism: Somniosus microcephalus (assembly GCF_052327205.1). NCBI lineage: Eukaryota > Metazoa > Chordata > Chondrichthyes > Squaliformes > Somniosidae > Somniosus > Somniosus microcephalus. The sequence continues at coordinate 38,031,709 of NC_141019.1, read as the reverse complement.
GAGAGGGGAGCGGGAGTGGGGAGGAGAGGGGGACTGTGGAGGAGAGGGGTCAAGTGGCGGAGGAGAGGGGAGGGGGAGTTTGGGAGTAGAGGGGTGAGGAGTGGGGCAAGAGAGGGGAGGGGGGAGTGGGGGGGTGGAGAGGGGGAGGGGGAGTGGGGGGAGGAGAGGGTGAGGGGGAGTGGGGGAGGAGAGTGGCGGGGGGAGAGG
>NC_141019.1:38022323-38031002 GCF_052327205.1 Somniosus microcephalus | reverse complement strand
ACTCTCACACACATTCTCACACACACTCTCACACAAACGCTCGCACACTCTCTCACACACTCTCAAACACACTCTCACACACACTCTCACACACTCTCACACACTCACTCACACACTCTCTCACACAATCTCGCACACACACTCTCACGCACTCTCACACACACTCTCACACACAGTCTCTCACACACACTCTCAAACACACTCTCACACACACTCTCTCACACACACACTCTCACACACACACTCTCACACACACTCTCACAGATACTCTCTCACACACACACACACACACACTCATAGACTCACACTTACACCCCATACACACACTCTCACACACACTATCACACACACTCTCACACACACTCTCACACACTTTCTCACACACTCTCACACACTCTCTCACACTCTCTCTCACACACTCTCACACATGCTCTCTCACACACACTCTCACACTCGCTCTCTCAAACTCTCACACACTCACACACTCTCTCACACCCACTCTCACACACTCTCACACACACGCACTCTCTGACACACTCTCGCAAACACTCTCACAGACACTCTCTCACACACACACCACTCACACACACTCACACACTCACACTTACACCCCATACACACACTCACACACACACTCTCACACACACTCTCACACACACTCTCACACACACACTCTCTCACACACACTCTCACACACACTCACACACACTCTCACACACAATCTCACACACACTCTCTCACACACTCTCTCACACACTCTATCGCACACCCTCTCACACACACTCTCGCACACACTCTCACGCACACTCTCACACGCAATCTCACACATACTCTCTCACACACACTCTCTCACATATTCTCTCAGACACTCTATCGCACACTCTCTCACACACACTCTCACACACTCTCTCACACACACTCACACACAAACTCTCACACACTCTCTCACACACTCTCTCACACACACTCACACACAGACTCTCTCACACACTCTCTCACACACACTCTCACACACACTCTCACACACACTCTCACACACAATCTCACACACACTCTCTCACACACAATCTCACACACTCTCTGACACACTCTCACACACACTCTCACACACACTCTCACACACACTCTCGCACACACTCTAGCACACACTCTCGCACACACTCTCACACATACTCTCACACACACTCTCGCACACACTCTCTCACACACGCACTCTCACACACACTCTCACACACACTCTCGCACACACTCTCACACACACTCTCACACACACTCTCGCACACACTCTCGCACACACTCTCGCACACACTCTCACACACACTCTCACACACACTCTCACACACACTCTCTCACACACACTCTCACACACACTCTCGCACACACTCTCTCACACACGCACTCTCACACACACTCTCGCACACACTCTCGCACACACTCTCACACACACTCTCACACACACTCTCACACACACTCTCACACACACTCTCGCACACACTCTCACACACACTCTCACACACACTCTCTCACACACACTCACACACACTCTCACACACACTCTCACACACACTCTCACACACACTCTCACACACACTCTCACACACACTCTCACACACACTCTCGCACACACTCTCACACACACTCTCACACACACTCTCTCACACACACTCACACGCACTCACACACACTCTCACACACACTCTCACACACACTCTCACACACACTCTCGCACACACTCTCACACACACTCTCACACACACTCTCACACACACTCTCACACGCACTCTCACACACACTCTCACACACACTCTCGCACACACTCTCACACACACTCTCACACACACTCTCACACACACTCTCGCACACACTCTCGCACACACTCTCACACACACTCTCTTACTCACACTCTCACACACACTCTCACACACACTCTCACACACACTCTCGCACACACTCTCGCACACACTCTCACACACACTCTCTTACTCACACTCTCACACACACTCTCGCACACACTCTCACACACGCACTCTATCACACTCTCGCACACACTCTCTCACACACTTCTCACACACTCTCACACACACTCTCACACACACTCTCACACACACACTCTCACACACACTCTCACACACACTCTCACACACACTCTCACACACACTCTCACACACACTCTCACACACTCTCTCACACACACTCTCTCACACACCTCTCACACACACTCTCACACACACTCTCACACACACTCTCGCACACACTCTCACACACGCACTCTACACACTCTCTCACACACACTCTCACACACGCACTCTAGCACACTCTCACACACACTCTCACACACACTTCTCACACACTCCCACACACTCTCACACACACTCTCACACACACCTCACACACACTCTCACACACACCTCACACACACCTCTCACACACTCCACACACTCTCTCACACACTCTCACACACACTCTCCACACACACTCTCACACACACTCCACACACACTCTCACACACACTCTCACACACACCTCTCACACACACTCTCACACACACTCTCACACACACTCTCACACACACCCACACACACCTCTCACACACACTCTCACACACACTCTCACACACACCTCACACACACTCTCACACACACCCCCACACACACCTCTCACACACACTCCACACACACACTCTCACACACACTCCACACACACTCCACACACACTCCACACACACTCTCACACACACCCAACACACACTCCCACACACCTCACACACACCTCACACACACACCTCCACACACACCACTCCCACCACACCCTCACACACACTCTCACACACACCTCCACACACACTCCACACACACACTCACAACACCCACACACACTCCCCACACACACTCTCACACACACTCTCTCACAACACTCCACACACACTCTCCACACACACTCTCACACACACTCTCACACACACTCTCACACACACTCTCACACACACACCTCACACACACTCTCACACCACACACCTCACACACCTCTCACACACACTCTCACACACACTCCACACACCTCTCACACACACTCTCTCACACACTCTCTCACACACACTCTCACACACACTCTCACCACACACTCTCACACACACTCTCCACACACTCCTCACACACACTCTCACACACACTCTCCACACACTCTCACACACACTCTCACACACCTCTCACACACACTCTCTCACACACACTCTCACACACTCTCTCACACACACTCTCACACACACTCTCTCACACACACCTCACACACTCTCGCACACACTCTCACAACACTCACTCACACACTCTCACACACACTCCACACACTCTCACACACACTCTCACACACACTCTCACACACACTCTCACACACACTCTCACACACTCTCTCACACATCACTCACACACCCACACCTCACACACACTCTCACACACACTCTCTCACACACACTCACACACACTCTCACACACACACTCTCACACACACACTCTCACACACTCTCTCACACACTCTCACACACACTCACACACACTCTCCACACACTCTCACACACACACTCTCACACACACTCTCACACACACTCTCACACACTCCACTCACACACTCTCACACACACTCTCCACACACTCTCACACACACTCTCTCACACACACTCTCACACACACTCTCACACACTCTCTCACACACACTCTCACACACACTCTCTCACACACACACTCTCACACACACTCTCGCACACACTCTCACACACACTCTCACACACACACTCTCACACACACTCTCTCACACACTCTCACACACACTCACACACCTCACACACACTCTCACACACACTCTCTCACACACTCTCACACACTCACACACACTCTCACACACACTCTCACACACACTCTCTCACACACACTCTCACACACACTCTCCACACACACTCTCACACACTCTCACACACACTCTCACACACACTCTCGCACACACTCTCTCACACACTCTCACACAACACTCTCACACACACTCTCACACACTCTCACACACACTCTCACACACACTCTCACACACACTCTCACACACACTCTCTCACACACTCTCTCACACACACTCTCACACACACTCTCACACACACTCTCACACACACTCTCTCACACACTCTCACACACACTCTCACACACACTCTCACACACTCTCACACACACACTCTCACACACACTCTCACACACACTCTCTCACACACTCTCACACACTCTCACACACTCTCACACACACTCTCTCACACACTCTCACACACTCTCACACACACTCTCTCACACACTCTCTCACACACTCTCACACACTCTCACACACACTCTCTCACACACTCTCACACACACTCTCACACACACTCTCACACCACTCTCACACACACTCTCTCACACACACTCTCACACACACTCTCTCACACTCTCACACACACTCTCACACACTCTCACACACACTCTCACACACACTCTCTCACACTCTCACACACACACTCTCACACACTCTCACACACACTCTCACACACACCACTCTCACACACACTCTCTCATACTCTCACACACTCTCTCTCACACACTCTCACAAACACTCTCTCATACTCTCACACACTCTCTCACACACTCTCACACACACTCTCACACACTCTCACACACACTCTCACACACACTCTCACACACTCTCACACACACACTCTCACACACACTCTCACACACACTCTCTCACACACTCTCACACACACTCTCTCACACACACACTCTCACACACTCTCACACACACTCTCTCACACACACTCTCTCACACACTCTCACACACACTCTCACACACACTCTCACACACACTCTCACACCGCTCTCACACACACTCTCACACACACTCTCACACACACTCTCACACACACTCTCACACACACTCTCACACACACTCTCTCACACACACTCTCACACACACACTCTCACACACTCTCACACACACTCTCACACACACTCTCACACACACTCTCACACACTCTCACACACACTCTCACACACACTCTCACACACACGCTCTCACACACACTCTCACACACACTCTCACACACTCTCACACACACACTCTCACACACACTCTCTCACACACACTCTCACACACACTCTCACACACTCTCACACACACTCTCTCACACACACTCTCGCACACACTCTCGCACACACTCTCGCACACACTCTCACACACACTCGCACACACACTCTCGCACACACTCTCACACACACTCTCACACACACTCTCTCACACACACTCTCACACACACTCTCACACACTCTCACACACACTCTCACACACACTCTCGCACACACTCTCGCACACACTCTCGCACACACTCTCGCACACACTCTCACACACACTCTCACACACACTCTCACACACACTCTCTCACACACACTCTCACACACTCTCTCACACACACTCTCACACACACTCTCACACACACTCTCACACACACTCTCACACACACTCTCACACACACTCTCACACACTCTCTCACACACACTCTCACAAACACTCTCACACTCTCTCACACACACACTCTCACACACACTCTCACACACACTCTCACACACTCTCTCACACACACTCTCACACACACTCTCACACACACTCTCACACACACTCTCACACACTCTCTCACACACACTCTCACACACTCTCGCACACACTCTCACACACACTCTCACACACATTCTCTCACACACTCTCACACACTCTCTCACACACACTCTCACACACACTCTCACATACTGTCACACACACTCTCACACACTCTCACACACTCTCTCACACACACTCTCACACACACTCTCACAAACACTCTCACACACACACTCTCACACACACTCTCTCACACACAATCTCACACACACTCTCACAAACACTCTCACACACACTCACACACACTCTCACACATTCTCACACACTCTCTCACACACTCTCACACACTCTCTCACACACACTCTCACACACTCTCACACACACTCTCACAAACACTCTCACACACACTCTCACACACACTCTCGCACACACACTCTCACACACTCTCACACACACTCTCACAAACACTCTCACACACACTCTCACACACACTCTCGCACGCACACTCTCACACACTCTCACACACACTCTCACAAACACTCTCACACACACTCTCACACACACTCTCGCACACACTCTCACACACACTCTCACACACATTCTCTCACACACTCTCTCACACACACACTCTCACAAACACTCTCACACACACTCTCACACACACTCTCACACACACACTCTCACACACACTCTCTCACACACACTCTCACACACACACTCTCACACACACTCTCTCACACACACTCTCACACACTCTCACACACACTCTCACACACACTCTCACACACAATCTCGCACACACTCTCACACACGCACTCTACCACACTCTAGCACACTCTCGCACACACTCTCACAAACACTCTCACACACATTCTCTCACACTCTCTCACACACACTCTCTCACACACTCTCACACACACTCTCACACACACTCTCTCACACACTCTCGCACACACTCTCGCACACACTCTCACACACACTCTCTCACACACTCTCACACACACTCTCACACACACTCTCTCACACACTCTCGCACACACTCTCTCACACACTCTCACACACACTCTCACACACACTCTCTCACACACTCTCGCACACACTCTCACACACACTCTCTCACACACTCTCACACACACTCTCACACACACTCTCACACACACTCTCACACACACTCTCTCACACACTCTCGCACACACTCTCGCACACACTCTCACACACACTCTCTCACACACTCTCACACACACTCTCACACACACTCTCTCACACACTCTCGCACACACTCTCTCACACACTCTCACACACACTCTCACACACACTCTCTCACACACTCTCGCACACACTCTCACACACACTCTCTCACACACTCTCACACACACTCTCACACACACTCTCACACACACTCTCGCACACACTCTCTCACACACTCTCGCACACACTCTCGCACACACTCTCACACACACTCTCGCACACACTCTCACACACACTCTCTCACACACACTCTCACACACTCTCACACACACTCTCACACACATTCTCACACACACTCTCGCACACACTCTCACACACGCACTCTACCACACTCTAGCACACTCTCGCACACACTCTCACAAACACTCTCACACACATTCTCTCACACACTCTCACACACACTCTCTCACACACTCTCACACACACTCTCACACACACTCTCTCACACACTCTCGCACACACTCTCGCACACACTCTCACACACACTCTCTCACACACTCTCACACACACTCTCACACACACTCTCTCACACACTCTCGCACACACTCTCTCACACACTCTCACACACACTCTCACACACACTCTCTCACACACTCTCTCACACACTCTCGCACACACTCTCTCACACACTCTCACACCACACACTCTCACACACACTCTCTCACACACTCTCGCACACACTCTCGCACACACTCTCTCACACACTCTCACACACACTCTCACACACACTCTCTCACACACTCTCGCACACACTCTCTCACACACTCTCACACACACTCTCACACACACTCTCTCACACACTCTCTCACACACTCTCGCACACACTCTCTCACACACTCTCACACACACACTCTCACACACACTCTCTCACACACTCTCGCACACACTCTCGCACACACTCTCACACACACTCTCACACACACTCTCTCACACACATTCTCTCACACACTCTCACACACACTCTCTCACACACTCTCACACACACTCTCTCTCACACTCTCTCACACACTCTCACACACTCTCACACACATTCTCTCACACACTCTCACACACACTCTCACACACTCTCACACACACTCTCTCACACACTCTCACACACACTCTCTCACACACTCTCACACACACTCTCTCACACACTCTCGCACACACTCTCGCACACACTCTCGCACACACTCTCGCACACACTCTCACACACACTCTCTCACACACTCTCACACACACTCTCTCACACACTCTCACACACACTCTCTCACACACTCTCACACACTCTCTCTCACACACTCTCGCACACACTCTCGCACACACTCTCGCACACACTCTCTCGCACACTCTCACACACACTCTCTCACACACTCTCGCACACACTCTCGCACACACTCTCGCACACACTCTCACACACACTCTCTCACACACTCTCACACACACTCTCTCACACACTCTCACACACACTCTCTCACACACTCTCACACAAACTCTCTCACACACTCTCGCACACACTCTCGCACACACTCTCGCACACACTCTCACACACACTCTCTCACACACTCTCACACACACTCTCACACACACTCTCTCACACATTCTCACACACACTCTCTCACACACTCTCACACACACTCTCTCACACACTCTCACACACACTCTCTCACACACTCTCACACACACTCTCTCACACACTCTCACACACACTCTCTCACACACTCTCACACACATTCTCACACACATTCTCACACACACTCTCTCACACACTCTCACACACACTCTCTCACACACTCT
>NC_141019.1:37972323-38017323 GCF_052327205.1 Somniosus microcephalus | reverse complement strand
TCTCACACACACTCTCTCACACACTCTCGCACACACTCTCGCACACACTCTCGCACACACTCTCGCACACACTCTCACACACACTCTCTCACACACTCTCACACACACTCTCTCACACACTCTCACACACACTCTCTCACACACTCTCACACACTCTCTCTCACACACTCTCGCACACACTCTCGCACACACTCTCGCACACACTCTCTCGCACACTCTCACACACACTCTCTCACACACTCTCGCACACACTCTCGCACACACTCTCGCACACACTCTCACACACACTCTCTCACACACTCTCACACACACTCTCTCACACACTCTCACACACACTCTCTCACACACTCTCACACAAACTCTCTCACACACTCTCGCACACACTCTCGCACACACTCTCGCACACACTCTCACACACACTCTCTCACACACTCTCACACACACTCTCACACACACTCTCTCACACATTCTCACACACACTCTCTCACACACTCTCACACACACTCTCTCACACACTCTCACACACACTCTCTCACACACTCTCACACAAACTCTCTCACACACTCTCACACACACTCTCACACACATTCTCACACACACTCTCTCACACACTCTCACACACACTCTCACACACACTCTCACACACACTCTCTCACACACTCTCACACACACTCTCTCACACACTCTCACACACACTCTCACACACTCTCACACACACTCTCTCACACACTCTCACACACACTCTCTCACACACTCTCACACACACTCTCTCACACACTCTCACACACACTCTCTCACACACTCTCGCACACACTCTCGCACACACTCTCGCACACACTCTCTCACACACTCTCACACACACTCTCTCACACACTCACACACACTCTCACACACACTCTCTCACACACTCTCGCACACACTCTCGCACACACTCTCGCACACACTCTCACACACACTCTCGCACACACTCTCGCACACACTCTCACACACACTCTCTCACACACTCTCGCACACACTCTCTCACACACTCTCGCACACACTCTCGCACACACTCTCGCACACACTCTCACACACATTCTCTCACACACTCTCTCACACACACACTCTCACAAACACTCTCACACACACACTCTCACACACTCTCACACACACTCTCTCACACACTCTCACACACACTCTCTCACACACTCTCACACACTCTCTCATACACTTTCACACACTGTCACACACTCTCTCACACACTCTCTCACACACACACTCTCACAAACACTCTCACACACACACTCTCACACACTCTCACACACACTCTCTCACACACTCTCACACACACTCTCTCACGCACTCTCGCACACACTCTAGCACACACTCTCACACACTCTCTCATACACTTTCACACACTGTCACACACTCTCTCACACACACTCTCACACACTCTCGCACGCTCTCACACACACTCTCACACACTCTCACACACACTCTCTCATACTCACACACACATACTCGCACACACTCTCACACACTCTCGCACGCTCTCACACACACTCTCACACACTCTCACACACACTCTCTCATACTCACACACACACACTCTCACACACTCTCACACACACTCTCTCATACTCACACACACACACTCTCACACACTCCCACCACACACTCACACACACTCACACACACTCTCATACACTCTCACACACTCTCGCACGCTCTCACACACACTCTCACACACTCTCACACACACTCTCACACACTCTCACACACACTCTCGCACACACCCTCACACACTCTCACACACACTCTCACAAACTCTCACACCCAATCTCACACACACTCTCTCCCACTCTCACACACATGCACTCTCTGACACACTCTCACACACACTATCACACATTCTCTCACACTCTCACACACTCTCTCACGCACACTCTCACACTCTCACACACTCTCTCACACACTCTCACACTTTCACACACTTTCTCACATTCTCTCACACTCTCTCGCACGCTCTCACACACCCTCACACAATGACACACACTCTCACACACTCACACATTCTCACAAACACTCTCACACACATTCTCACACACTCTCACACACATTCTCACAAACACTCTCACACACACTCTCACACACTCCCACCACACACTCACACACACTCACACACACTCTCATACACGCTCACACACACTCTCGCACACACTCTCACACACTCTCACACACACTCTCACAAACTCTCTTACACACTCTCACACAAATTCTCACACACACTCTCACACACACGCTCACACACACTCTCACACACTCTCACACACTCTCTCGCACTCTCTCTCACACTCTCATACACTCTCAGACCTTCTCACACACACTCTCACACAAACTCTCGCACACTCTCTCACACACTCTCAAACACACTCTCACACACGGTCTCACACACTCTCTCACACAATCTCGCCCACACACTCTCTCACACACTCTCACATGCACTCTCACACACACTCTCACACACTCTCACACACACACACACTCTCTCACACACACTCACACACTCTCACACACATTCTCACACACACTCTCGCACACTCTCTCACACACTCTCACACACACTCTCGCACACTCTCTCACACACTATCCCACACACTCTCACACACTCTCTCACACACTCTCACTCACACTCTCACACACTCACACACACGCTCTCACACACTCTCACACACTCTCACACGCACTCTCACACACACTCACACACTCTCACACACACTCTCACACACACTCTCACACACTCTCACACACACTCACACACATTCTCACACACTATCCCACACACTCTCACACACTCTCACACACTGACACTTACACCCCACACACTCTCTCTCACACACACATACACACACTCTCACACACACTCATGCATACACTGTCACACACTCTCTCACACACTCTCGCACACTCTCACACACACTCTCACACACACTCTCACACACTCTCACACACACTCTCACACACTCTCACACACACTCTCGCACACTCTCACACACACACACACTCTCACACACACTCTTGCACACTATTTCACACACACTCTCACACAAACTCACACTCTCTCACACACTTTCACACACACTCTCTCTCTCACACACTCTCGCACACACTCTCACACACTATCACACACATTCTCTCACACACTCTCACACACTCTCACGCACTCTCACATACACTCTCACACACTCTCACACATTCTCACACGCACTCTCACACACACTCTCACACACTCTCACACGCACTCTCACACACACTCTCACACACTCTCACACACACTCTCACACACACTCTCACACTCTCACACACACTCTCACACACACTCTCGCACACTCTCTCACACACTCTCACACACACTCTCACACACTCTCACACGCACTCTCACACACACTCTCACACACTCTCACACACTCACACACACACTCTCACACACTCTCACGTGCAGTCTCACACACACTCTCACACACTCACACACACTCACACACACTCTCACACACACTCACACACTCTCACACACACTCTCGCACACACTCTCACACACTCTCCCACACACTCTCACACACTCTCTCGCACACTCTCTCACACACTATCCCACACACTCTCACACACTCTCTCACACACTCTCAAACACACTCTCACACACTCACACACACACTCTCACACACTCTCACACACTCTCACACGCACTCTCACACACACTCTCACACACTCTGACACACACTCACACACACTCTCACACACTCTCACACACTCTCCCACACACTCTCACGCACAATCTCACACACTCTCACACACACTCACACACACTCTCACACACTATCCCACACACTCTCACACACTCTCACACACTGACACTTACACCTCTCACACACACTCACGCATACACTGTCACACACTCTCTCACACTCTGACACACACTCACACACACTCTCACACACTCTCACACACACTCTCACACACTCTCTCACACACTCTCACACACACTCTCACACACACTCTCTCTCACAGACACTCTCACACACACTCTCACACACTCTCACACACTCACACACACTCTCACACACACTCTTGCACACTATTTCACACACACTCTCACACACACTCACACTCTCTCACACACTTTCACACACACTCTCTCTCTCACACACTCTCGCACACACTCTCACACACTATCCCACACACTCTCTCACACACTCTCACACACTCTCACACACTCTCACACACACTCACTCTCACACACTCTCACACACACTCCCACACACACTCTCACACGCTCTCTCACACACTCTCACACACACTCTCGCACACTCTCTCACACTCACACACTCTCACACACACTCTCACATGCTCTCACACACTCTCACACACTCTCACACATTCTTTCACACACTCTCACACACTCTCTCACACTCCCTCAAACACACTCTCACATGCACTCTCATACACACTCTCACACACTCTCGCACACTCTCTCACACACTATCCCACACACTCACACACACTCTCGCACACACTCTCGCACACTCACACAAACCGAAACACTCTCTCACACACTCTCACACACTCTCATGCACACTCTCACACTTTCCCACACACTCTCACATACTCTCGCACACACTCTCACACACTCTCACACACTGACAAACTCTCTCACACTCTCTCACACACACTGACACACTCTACACTCTCTCAAACACTCTCACACACTCTCGCACAATCTCTCACACACTCTCACACTCTCACACACTCACACACACACTCACTCATACACTCTCTCACACACTCTCACACACTCTCACAGACCCTCTCACACACACTCTCAGACACAGTCTCGCACACTCTCACACACTCTCACACACACTCTCACACACACTCTCGCACACTCTCTCGCACACTCTCTCAGACACTCTCACAAACACTCTCACACACTCTCACACACACTCTCAGACACTCTCACACAAACTCTCACACACTCACACACACACACTCTCGCACACCCGCACACACTCTCGAACACACTCTCACACACACACTCTCACACACACTCACACACTTTCACACGCTCTCACACACGCTCTCTCACACACTCTCACACACTCTCACACACACTCTCACACACTCAATTCAATTCAATTCAAATCGCTTTATTGGCATGATAAGTTACATCTTATGTTGCCAAAGCATCGAAAAACATTTATGGTTGAACACATGAACGCAGACCTATTCATACAGTGTATAAACATATATATCCCTGAGTGTATAAATATACATTCGTATAATTTGTATATACTCTTTTCTTAGGTTTCCTGGTTGTCCCTCTGTTTATGGCAAGCTGTAACATAGTGAGCCGCTAAGGTTACACAGTTTCTCTGTTCCCCTAGTAGGTATGGGACTTTTTGGTCGACATTCAAATTTCTGAATTCAGGGCATATTTGTGAGAATTTTTGGTAGAAATTCTCCCTGATGCCCTGATATTTTCCACAAGCTGTGAGGAAGTGCATCTCTGTCTCCACCACTCCCTGACTGCAGTGAGAGCATATCCTGTCGTCTCTTGGCAGCCGGGTCTGTCTGTGTCTGCCTTTTTCGATCGCCAGGCTATGTTCACTAAGTCTGTACCTTGTCAAGGTTTTTCTCAGTTTGCTATCCTTTACCATGGTCAGGTACTCAGCCATGTTGTATTGTCTGTTTAGGGCCAAGTAGCAATTGAGTTTCCTTTGGGTTTTTGTTGTTTCTGCCCAATATGACAGGTATTTTTCCTTTTGCTTAGTGACAATTGTGTTGGTTCGAATTCTCTGTGCTACGATATCACTGTCCTGGGGCTGGTTATTGTTAGTAGTGTTAGTGGTTGCTTCACTGAGTCCCAGGACTAATTGACTGAGAGTATTCTTCTTTATGGTCCTCTCTTGGCATTTCAAGGCTTCGTAATGATAGCAGTGGGGGTTGCTCATTTTTAGGTGTTTCCAAAATTTGGTGGCTCTTTTTTGGATAGTGATTATTAGTGGATATTGGCCTAGTTCTGCCCTGCATGCATTGTTTACGGTTTTCCTTTGAGTCCGGAGGATACTTTTACAGAATTCTGCATGTAGGATCTCAATTGGGTGTTTGTCCCATTTTGCAAATTCTTGTTGTGTTACCGGTCCCCACACCTCACTGCCATAGAGTGCAATTGGTTCAATTACTGATTTAAAAATTTTGAGCCAAATGCTAATTAGGATTTCTATTTAGATTGATCTTTTTATGGCATAGAAAGCCCTTCTAGCTTTCTCTTTCAATTCATTCACAGCCGGATGAAAATTTCCCGTAGAGCTGATTTTTATGCCCAAGTATGTGTAGTTAGTGGTTTGTTCGATTTTAGTTGTTCCTAGTGTGAAATTTAATCTGGGTCCCTGATGTCTGGATCTATGCTGGAACACAAGGACTTTGGTTTTTTGGGGGTTTACTGTCAGGGCCCAGGTATGACAGAATGACTCCAGCAGATCCAGGTTCTACAGTAGACCCTCCTTAGTTGATGACAGCAGAACCAGGTCATCTGCAAAGAGGAGGAATTTAACCTTGGATTCATATAGGGTGAGGCCGGGTGCTGTAGAGTGTTCAAGTAGTTTTGCCAACTCATTTATGTAAATATTAAAGAGTGTCGGTGAGATGGGCGAGCCCTGCGTCACACTCTCTCACAAAATCTCACACACTCTCTCACACACTCTCGCACACACTCTCACACACACTCTCACACATTCTCACACACACTCTCGCACACTGTCTCACACACTCGCACACACTCTCACACACTCTCTCACACACTCTCGCACACACTCTCACACACACTCTCGCAGACTCTCACACACGCTCTCACACACTCTCACACATTCTCACACACTCTCGCACACACTCTCACACACTCTCTCACACACTCTCGCACACACTCTCACACACTCTCACACATACTCTCAGACACTCTCGCACACACTCTCACACACACTCTCGCACACTCTCACACACTCTCTCACACACACTCACACACTCTCACACACTCTCACACACACTCTCACACACTCTTGCACACACTCTCGCATATTCTCTCACACACTCTCACACACACTCTCAAACACTCTCACACACTCTCTCACACACTCTCTTACACACTCTCACACACTCTCTCCCACATTCTCACACACACTTTACAAACTCACACACTCTCACACACACTCTCACACACTCTCTCACACACTCTCACACACTCTCTCACACACTCTCACACACACTACCACACACACTCTCACACACTCTCTCACACACTCTCTCACACACTCTCACACACACTCTCACACACACTCTCGCACACTCTCTCACACACTCTCTCACCCACTCTCGCACACACACTCACACACTCTCACACACACTTTCACACATTCCCTCACACACTCTCACACACACTCTCGCACACTCTCACACATTCGCACAGACTCTCTCACCCACTCTCTCACACTCTCACACACTCTCACACACACTCTCACACACACTCTCTCACACACTCTCACACACACTCTCACACACACTCTCACACACTCTCACACACACTCTTGCACACTCTCACACACTCTCAGACACACTCTCACACACACTCTCGCACACCCTCGCACACACTCACACACACACTCTTACACACACTCTCACACACTCTTGCACACTCTCTCACACTCTCACACACACTCTCACACACACTCACACACTCTCACACACTGAAACACTCTCACACACACTCTCTCACATACTCTCTCACACACTCTCACACACTCTCTCACACTCTCACACACTCTCTCACACTGACACAATCTCTCACACACACTCTCACACGCTCTCTCACATACTCTCTCACACAATCTCACACACACTCTCACACACTCTCACACACTCTCTCACACACTCTCTCACACACTCTCGCACACATACTCTCACACACACTCTCACACACACTCTCACTAACACTCTCTCACACACTCTCACACATACTCTCACACACTCTCACACACTCTCGCACACACTCTCACAAACACTGTCGCACACTCTCACACACTCTCTCACGCACTCTCACACACACGCTCACACAGTCTCACACACATTCTCACACACCCTCGCACACAATCTCACACACACTCTCGCACACTCTCACACACTCTCTCACACTCTCTCACACATACTCACACACACTCTCACACACTCTCTCACACACAATCTCACACACACTCTCGCACACACTCTCACACATTCTCTCACAGACTCTCACACTCTCTCACACACTCTCACACACACTCTCTCACACACTCTCACACACACTCTCACAGACTCTCACACTCACTGTCACACACTCTCTCACACACTCTCACACAATCTCACACACTCTCACAGACAATCTCGCACACTCTCTCACACACTCTCACACACTCTTGCACACTCTCTCACACACTCTCACACACACTCTTACACACACTCTCAAACACACTCGCACAAACTCTCGCACACTCTCTCAGACACTCTCACTCACACACTCTCACACACACTCTCACACACACACTCACACACTCTCTCACACACTCTCACACACAATCTCGCACACACTCTCGCATACTCTCTCACACACCCTCTCTCACACACTCTCATACACACTCTCACACACACACTCACCCACTCTCTCACACACTCTCACACACTCTCACATGCACACTCACACAATCTCTCACACACTCTCACATACTCTCACACACACTCTCACACACTCTCACACACTCTCACACACTGACACACTTTCACACACACTCTCTCACACATACTCTCACACACTCTCACACACGCTCTCACAAACACTCTCACACACTCTCACACACTGACTCACTCTGACACACACTCTCTCACACACTCTCTCACACACTCGCACACACACTCTCAAACACTCTCTCACACTCTCGCACACTCTCTCATGCACTTTCTCACACTCTCACACACTGACACACTTTCACACACACTCTCTCATACATACTCTCACACACTGGCACACACTCTCACACACTCTCACACACGCTCTCACACACACTCTCACACACTCTCACACACTGACACACTCTCTCACACACTCTCTCACACACTCTCTCACACACACTCTCACACACACTCACACACACTCTTGCACACTCTCTCACACTCTCTCACACACTCACACACTGGCACACACTCTCACACATACTCTCTCACACACTCTCTCACACTCACCCACACTCTCACACACTCTCACACACTCTCACACACACTCTCGCACACTCTCTCACACACTCTCACACACACTCTCTCACACTCTCACACACTCTCTCACACACTCTCTCACACTCTCACACACACTCTCGCACACTCTCTCACACACTCTCACACACTCTCACACACACTCTCTCACACTCTCACACACTCTCTCACACACTCTCACACACTCTCACACACTCTCTCACACTCTCACACACACTCTCACACACTCTCACACACACTCTCACACACTCTCACACACACTCTCACACACTCTCACAGACACTCTCACACACTCTCACACACTCTCTCACACTCTCACACACACTCTCACACACTCTCACACACTCTCACACACACTCTCACACACTCTCACACACACTCTCGCAAACTTTCTCACACACTCTCACACACTCTCTCACACACTCTCACACACTCTCTCATACACTTTCTCACACTCTCACACACACTCTCACACACACTCACACACTGAAACACTCTCACTCACACTCTCTCACATACTCTCTCACACACTCTCACACACTCTCTCACACTGACACAATCTCTCACACACACTCTCACACACTCTCTCACATACTCTCTCACACAGTCTCACACACACTCTCACAAACTCTCACACACTCTCTCACACACTCTCTCACACACTCTCGCACACTCACTCTAACACACACTCTCACACACACTCTCACTAACACTCTCTCACACACTCTCACACTCACTCTCACAGACTCTCACACTCACTGTCACACACTCTCTCACACACTCACACACACTCTTGCACACTCTCTCATACACTCTCTCACACACTCTCTCACACACTCTCACACACAATCTCGCACACTCTCTCACACACTCTCTCACACACTCTCACACACTCTTGCACACTCTCTCACACACTCTCACACACACTCTTACACACACTCTCACACACACTCGCACACACTCTCGCACACTCTCTCACACACTCTCACTCACACACTCTCACACACACTCTCACACACTCTCACACACTGACACACTTTCACACACTCTCTCACACATACTCTCACATACTCTCACACACTCTCACACGCTCTCACACACGCTCTCACACATTCTCTCACACACTGACACACTCTGACACACACTCTCCCACACACTCTCCCACACACTCGCACACACACTCTCAAACACACTCTCACACTTTCGCACACTCTCTCATGCACTCTCTCACATTCTCACACTCTCGCACAATCTTTCACACACTCTCACACACACACTTTCACACACTCTCGCACACACTCTCGCACACACTCTCGCACACTCTCTCACACACTCTCTCTCACACACACTCACACTCACTCTTACACACACACTCACACACTCTCTCACACACTCTCACACACAATCTCGCACACACTCTCGCATACTCCTCTCACACACTCTCTCTCACACACTCTCACACACACTCTCACACACGCACTCACCCGCTCTCTCACACACTCTCACACACTCTCACACGCACACTCACACAATCTCTCACACACTCTCACATACTCTCACACACACTCTCACACACACTCACACACTCTCACACACTGACACACTTTCACACACACTCTCTCACACATACTCTCACACACTCTCACACACGCTCTCACACACACTCTCACACACACTCACACACTGAAACACTCTCACACACAATCTCTCACATACTCTCTCACACACTCTCACACACTCTCACACATTCTCTCACACACTCTCACACACTCTCTCACACTGACACAATCTCTCACACACACTCTCACACACTCTCTCACATACTCTCTCACACAATCTCACACACACTCTCACACACTCTCACACACTCTCTCACACACTCTCTCACACACTCTCGCACACACACTCTAACACACACTCTCACACACACTCTCACTAACACTCTCTCACACACTCTCACACACACTCTCACACACTCTCACACACTCTTGCACACACTCTCACAAACACTCTCGCACACTCTCACACACTCTCTCACACACACTCACACACACTCTCACACACTCTCTCACACACACTCTCACACACACTCTCGCACACACTCTCGCACATTCTCTCACACACTCTCACAATCTCTCACACACTCTCACACACACTCTCTCACACACTCTCACACTCACTCTCACAGACTCTCACACTCACTGTCACACACTCTCTCACACACTCACACACACTCTTGCACACTCTCTCACACACTCTCTCAACCACTCTCTCACACACTCTCACACACAATCTCGCACACTCTCTCACACACTCTCTCACACACTCTCACACACTCTTGCACACTCTCTCACACACTCTCACACACACTCTCACACACACTCGCACACACTCTCGCACACTCTCTCACACACTCTCACTCACACACTCTCACACACACTCTCACACACTCTCACACACTCTCACACACTCTCACACACTCTCTCACACATACTCTCACACACTCTCACACAATCTCACACGCTCTCACACACGCTCTCACACATTCTCTCACACACTGACACACTCTGACACACACTCTCTCACACACTCTCCCACACACTCGCACACACACTCTCAAACACTCTCTCTCACACACACTCATACACACTCTCACACACACACTCACACACTCTCTCACACACTCTCGCACACACTCTCGCACACACTCTCGCACACTCTCTCACACACTCTCTCTCACACACACTCATACACACTCTCACACACACACTCACACACTCTCTCACACACTCTCACACACAATCTCGCACACACTCTCGCATACTCTCTCACACACTCTCTCTCACACACTCTCACACACACTCTCACACACACACTCACCCACTCTCTCACACTCTCACACACTCTCACACGCACACTCACACAATCTCTCACACACTCTCACATACTCTCACACACACTCTCACACACTCTCACACACTCTCACACACTGACACACTTTCACAACACTCTCTCACACATACTCTCACACACTCTCACACACTCTCACACACGCTCTCACAAACACTCTCACACACTCTCACACACTGACACACTCTGACACACACTCTCTCACACACTCTCTCACACACTCGCACACACACTCTCAAACACTCTCTCACACTCTCGCACACTCTCTCATGCACTTTCTCACACTCTCACACACTGACACACTTTCACACACACTCTCTCACACATACTCTCACACACTGTCACACACTCTCACACACTCACACACGCTCTCACACACACTCTCACACACTGACACACTCTCTCACACACTCTCACACACACTCTCTCACACTCTCACACACTCTCACACACGCTCTCACAAACACTCTCACACACTCTCACACACTGACACACTCTGACACACACTCTCTCACACACTCTCTCACACACTCGCACGCACACTCTCAAACACTCTCTCACACTCTCGCACACTCTCTCATGCACTTTCTCACACTCTCACACACTGACACACTTTCACACACACTCTCTCACACATACTCTCACACACTGTCACACACTCTCACACACGCTCTCACACACTCTCTCACACACTGACACATTCTCACATGCACTCTCACACACACTCTCACACACTCTCACACACACACACTCTCTCACACACACTCACACACTCTCACACACATTCTCACACACACTCTCGCACACTCTCTCACACACTCTCACACACACTCTCGCACACTCTCTCACACACTATCCCACACACTCTCACACACTCTCTCACACACTCTCACACACACTCTCACACACTCTCACACACACTCACCCACACTCTCACACACTCTCACACACTCTCACACACACTCTCACACACACTCTCACACACTCTCACACAATGCCACACTCTGACACACACTCTCTCACACACTCTCTCACACACTCGCACACACACTCTCAAACACTCTCTCACACTCTCGCACACTCTCTCATGCACTTTCTCACACTCTCACACACTGACACACTTTCACACACACTCTCACACATACTCTCACACACTGTCACACACTCTCACACACTCTCACACACGCTCTCACACACACTCTCACACACTGACACACTCTCTCACACTCTCTCACACTCTGACACACTCTCACACACGCTCTCACAAACACTCTCACACACTCTCACACACTGACACACTCTGACACACACTCTCTCACACACTCTCTCACACACTCGCACGCACACTCTCAAACACTCTCTCACACTCTCGCACACTCTCTCATGCACTTTCTCACACTCTCACACACTGAGACACTTTCACACACACTCTCTCACACATACTCTCACACACTGTCACACACTCTCACACACGCTCTCACACACTCTCTCACACACTGACACATTCTCACATGCACTCTCACACACACTCTCACACACTCTCACACACACACACTCTCTCACACACACTCACACACTCTCACACACATTCTCACAAACACACTCGCACACTCTCTCACACACTCTCACACACATTCTCGCACACTCTCTCACACACTATCCCACACACTCTCACACACTCTCTCACACACTCTCACACACACTCTCACACACTCTCACACACACTCACCCACACTCTCACACACTCTCACACACACTCTCACACACACTCTCACACTCTCACACAATGACACACTCTGACACACACTCTCTCACACACTCTCTCACACACTCGCACACACACTCTCAAACACTCTCGCACACTCTCTCATGCACTTTCTCACTCTCACACACTGACACACTTTCACACACACTCTCTCACACATACTCTCACAAACTGTCACACACTCTCACACACGCTCTCACACACACTCTCACACACTGACACACTCTCACATGCACTCTCACACACACTCTCACACACTCTCACACACACACACACTCTCTCACACACACTCACACGCTCTCACACACATTCTCACACACACTCTCGCACACTCTCTCACACACACTCTCGCACACTCTCTCACACACTATCCCACACACTCTCACACACTCTCTCACACACTCTCACACACACTCTCACACACACTCACCCACACTCTCACACACTCTCACACACTCTCACACACACTCTCACACACATTCTCACACACTCTCACACACACTCACACACATTCTCACACACTATCCCACACACTCTCACACACTCTCACACACTGACACTTACACCCCACACACTCTCTCTCACACACACATACACACACTCTCACACACACTCATGCATACACTGTCACACACTCTCTCACACACTCTCGCACACTCTCACACACACTCTCACACACACTCTCACACACTCTCACACACATTCTCACACACTCTCTCACACACTCTCACACACACTCTTGCACACTCTCACACACACACACACTCTCACACACACTCTTGCACACTATTTCACACACAATCTCACACACACTCACACTCTCCCACACACTTTCACACACACTCTCTCTCTCACACACTCTCGCACACACTCTCACACACTATCACACACATTCTCTCACACACTCTCACACACTCTCACGCACTCTCACATACACTCTCACACACTCTCACACATTCTCACACGCACTCTCACACACACCCTCACACACACTCACACACACTCTCACACACACTCACACACTCTCACACACACTCTCACACACACTCTCGCACACTCTCTCACACACTCTCACACACACTCTCACACACTCTCACACGCACTCTCACACACACTCTCACACACTCTCACACACTCACACACACACTCTCACACACTCTCACGCGCAGTCTCACACACACTCTCACACACTCTCACACACACTCACACACTCTCACACACACTCTCGCACACACTCTCGCACACTCTCTCACATACTCTCACACACACTCTCGCACACTCTCTCACACACTATCCCACACACTGTCACACACTCTCTCACACACTCTCAAACACACTCTCACACACTCACACACACACTCTCACACACTCTCACACACTCTCACACGCACTCTCACACACACTCTGACACACACTCACACACACTCTCACACACTCTCACACACTCTCCCACACACTCTCACACACAATCTCACACACTCTCACACACTCTCACACACACTCTCGCACACACTCTCGCACACTCTCTCACACACACTCTCGCACACTCTCTCACACACTATCCCACACACTCTCACACACTCTCTCACACACTCTCACACACACTCTCACACACTCACACACACGCTCTCACACACTCTCACACACTCTCACACGCACTCTCACACACACTCTCACACACTCTCAGACACACTCACCCACACTCTCACACACTCTCACACACTCTCACACACACTCTCACACACAATTCACAATTCAAATCGCTTTATTGGCATGATAAGTTACATCTTATGTTGCCAAAGCATCAAAATACATTTATGGTTTACCACATAAACGCAGTTCTATTCATACAGTGTATAAACAGGTATATCCCTGAGTGTATAAATATACATTCGCATTGTTTATATATATTCTTTTCTTAGTTTACTGGTTGGCTCTCTGTTCATGGCAAGCTGTAACATAGCGTGCCGCCAGTGTTATACAGCTTCTCTCCTCTCCCAGTAGGAATGGGAGTTTTTGGTTGTCATTCAGATTTCTGAAATCAGGGCATATTTGTGAGAATTTTTGGTAGAAATTCTCCCTGATGCCCTGATATTTTCCACAAGCTGTGAGGAAGTGCATCTCTGTCTCCACCACTCCCTGACTGCAGTGCGAGCATATCCTGTCCTCTCTTGGCAGCCTGGTCTGCCTGTGTCTGCCTTTTTCGATCGCTAGGCTATGTTCGCTAAGTCTGTACCTTGTCAAGGTTCTTCTCAGTTTGTTATCCTTTACCATGGTCAGGTAATCAGCTATGTTGTATTGTCTGTTTAGGGCCAAGTAGCAATTGAGTTTGCTTTGGGTTTTTGTTGTTTCTGCCCAATATGTCAGATATTTTTCCTTTTGCTTAGCGACGATTGTGTTGGGTCGAATTCTTTGTGTTACCCTGTCACTGTCCTGGGGCTGGTTATTGTTAGTATTGTTGGTAGTTACTTCACTGAGTCCCAGGACTAGTTGACTGAGGGTATTCTTCTTTATGGTCAGCTCTTGGCATTTCAGGGCGTCGTAGTGATAGCATTGGGGATTGCTCATTTGTAGGTGATTCCAAAATTTGGTGGCTCTTTTTTGGATAGTGATTATTAATGGATATTGGCCTAGTTCCGCCCTGCATGCATTGTTTACTGTTTTCCTTTGAGTCCGGAGGATACTTTTACAGAATTCTGCATGTAGGATCTCAATTGGGTGTTTGTCCCATTTTGCAAATTCTTGTTGAGTTAGCGGTCCCCATACCTCACTGCCATAGAGTGCAATTGGTTCAATTACTGATTTGAAAATTTTGAGCCAAATGCTAATTGGAATTTCTATTTGGATTGATTTTTTGATGGCATAGAAAGCCCTTCTTGCTTTCTCTTTCAGTTCATTCACAGCCAGTTTGAAGTTTCCCGTAGAACTGATTTTTAAGCCCAAGTATGTGTAGTTAGTGGTTTGTTCAATTTTGGTTGTTCCTACTGTGAAATTTATTTTGGGTCCCTGATGTTTGGATCTTTGCTGGAACACAAGGACTTTGGTTTTTTGGGGATTTATTGTCAGGGCCCAAGTCTGGCAGTACGACTCCAGCAGGTCCAGGTTTTGCTGTAGCCCCTCTTTAGTAGGTGACAGCAGAACCAGGTCGTCTGCATAGAGGAGGAATTTAACCTTGGATTCATATAGGGTGAGGCCGGGTGCTGTAGATTGTTCAAGTAGTTTTGCCAATCCATTTATGTAAATATTAAAGAGTGTCGGTGAGATTGGCGAGCCCTGCGTCACCCCCCGCCCCTGTGGGAAGTATTTTGTTTGTTTGTCTCCAATTTTAACTGCACATTTGTTGTTTGTATACATTGATTTAATTACATCATATGTTTTCCCTCCTACCCCACTTTCGATAAGTTTCAGGAATAAACCGTCATGCCAGATGGAGTCGAAAGCCTTCTGGAAATCTACAAAGCATGCGTAGATTTTGCTTTTGTTATGGTGAACGTGTTTGTCAATTAGGGTCTGTAGGGTGAAGATATGATCGGATGTTCTATAGTTTGGCAGGAATCCAATTTGGCTTTTACACACACTCTCACACACACTCATGCATACACTGTCACACACTCTCTCACACACTCTCGCACACTCTCACACACACTCTCACACACTCTCTCACACACTCTCACACACACTCTCGCACACTCTCACACACACACACACTCTCACACACACTCTTGCACATTATTTCACACACACTCTCACACACTCACACTCTCTCACACACTTTCACACACTCTCTCTCTCACACACTCTCGCACACACTCTCACACACTATCACACACATTCTCTCACAAACTCTCACGAACTCTCACATACACTCTCACACACTCTCACACATTCTCACACGCACTCTCACACACTCTCACACACACTCACACACATTCTCACACACTATCCCACACACTCTCACACACTCTCGCACACTGACACTTACACCCCACACACTCTCTCTCACACACACATACACACACTCTCACACACACTCATGCATACACTGTCACACACTCTCTCACACACTCTCGCACACTCTCACACACACTCTCACACACTCTCTCACACACTCTCACACACACTCTCGCACACTCTCACACACACACACACTCTCACACACACTCTTGCACATTATTTCACACACACTCTCACACACTCACACTCTCTCACACACTTTCACACACTCTCTCTCTCACACACTCTCGCACACACTCTCACACACTATCACACACATTCTCTCACAAACTCTCACGAACTCTCACATACACTCTCACACACTCTCACACATTCTCACACGCACTCTCACACACACTCTCACACACACTCACACACACTCTCACACACACTCTCGCACACTCTCTCACACACTCTCACACACACTCTCACACACTCTCACACGCAGTCTCACACACACTCTCACACACTCTCACACACACTCACACACACTCTCACACACACTCACACACTCTCACACACTCTCTCACACACTCTCACACACACTCTCACACACTCACACACACACTCTCACACACTCTCACGCGCAGTCTCACACACACTCTCACACACACTCTCACACACACTCTCACACACTCTCACACACACTCTCTCACACTCTCACACACACTCTCACACACTCTCACACACACTCTCACACACTCTCACGCGCAGTCTCACACACACTCTCACACACACTCTCACACACACTCTCACACACTCTCTCACACACTCTCACACACACTCTCACACACTCACACACACACTCTCACACACTCTCACGCGCAGTCTCACACACACTCTCACACACACTCTCACACACTCTCACACACTCTCACACACACTCTCACACACTCTCACACACACTCTCACACACTCACACACACACTCTCACACACTCTCACGCGCAATCTCACACACACTCTCACACACTCACACACACACTCTCACACACTCTCACACACACTCTCACACACTCTCACACACACTCACACACACTCTCACACACACTCACACACTCTCGCACACACTCTCGCACACACTCTCGCACACTCTCTCACTCACTATCCCACACACTCTCACACACTCTCTCACACACTCTCAAACCCTCTCACACACTCTCTCACACACTCTCGCACACTCTCACACACACTCTCGCATACTCTCTCACACACTCTCACACACTCTCACACACTCTCTCACACACTCTCACACCCTCTCACACACTCTCTCACACACTCTCGCACACTCTCACACACACTCTCGCATACTCTCTCACACACTATCCCACACACTCTCACACACTCTCTCACACACTCTCAAACACACTCTCACACACTCACACACACTCTCTCACACACTCTCACACACTCTCACACACTCTCTCACACACTCTCACACACTCTCACACACTCTCTCACACACTCTCGCACACTCTCACACACACTCTCACACACTCTCACACACACTCTCGCACACTCTCTCACACATTCTCACACACACTCTCACACACTCTCACACACACTCACACACACTCTCACACACACTCACACACTCTCACACACACTCTCGCACACACTCTCGCACACTCTCTCACACACTATCCCACACACTCTCACACACTCTCTCACACACTATCCCACACACTCTCACACACTCTCTCACACACTCTCAAACACACTCTCACACACTCTCACACGCACTCTCACACACACTCTCACACACTCTGACACACACTCACACACACTCTCACACACTCTCACACACTCTCCCACACACTCTCACACACAATCTCACACACTCTCACACACACTCGCACACACTCTCACACACTATCCCACACACTCTCACACACTGACACTTACACCCCACACACTCTCTCTCACACACACATACACACAATCTCACACACACTCACGCATACACTGTCACACACTCTCTCACACACTCTCGCACACTCTGACACACACTCACACACACTCTCACACACTCTCACACACACTCTCACACACACTCTCTCTCACAGACACTCTCACACACACTCTCGCACACTCTCACACACTCACACACTC
Organism: Somniosus microcephalus; assembly: GCF_052327205.1. NCBI lineage: Eukaryota > Metazoa > Chordata > Chondrichthyes > Squaliformes > Somniosidae > Somniosus > Somniosus microcephalus. Next base: position 37,997,220 of record NC_141019.1, on the reverse strand, counting down.
TCACACACACTCTTGCAAACTATTTCACACACACTCTCACACACACTCACACTCTCTCACACACTTTCACACACACTCTCACACACTATCCCACACACTCTCTCACACACTCTCACACACTCTCACACACTCTCACACACACTCTCACACACTCTCACACACTCTCAAACACACTCACTCTCACACAATCTCACACACACTCCCACACACACTCTCACATGCTCTCTCACACACTCTCACACACACTCTCGCACACTCTCTCACACTCACACACTCTCACACACACTCTCACATGCTCTCACACACTCTCACACACTCTCACACTTTCTTTCACACACTCTCACACACTCTCTCACACTCTCTCATACACTCTCACACCTTCTCACACACACTGTCACACAAACTCTCGCACACTCTCTCACACACTCTCAAACACACTCTCACACACACTCTCACACACTCTCACACATTCTCTCACACTCTCTCTCACACACGCTCTCATACACTCTCACACCTTCTCACACACACTCTCACACAAACTCTCGCACACTCTCTCACACACTCTCAAACACACTCTCAAACACACTCTCACTCACTCTCACACACTCTCTCACACAAACTCTCACACACACTCTCACACACACTCTCACACACACTCTCACACACACTCTCGCACACACTCTCACACACTCTCTCATACACTCTCACACACTCTCTCATACACTCTCACACACTCTCACACACTCTCACACACTCTCTCACACACCCTCACACACACTCTCAGACACACTCTCACACACTCTCGCACACACTCTCACACACATTCTCACAAACACTCTCACACACACTCTCACACACTCTCACACACACTCAGACACACACTCACACACACTCTCACACACTCTCACACACACTCTCGCACGCACTCTCACACACTCTCACACACATTCTCACAAACACTCTCACACACACTCTCACACACTCTCACACACTCTCACACACACTCACACACACACTCACACACACTCTCATACACTCTCACACACACTCTCGCACACACTCTCACACTCTCTCACACACACTCTCACACACTCTCTTACACACTCTCACACACATTCTCACACACACTCTCACACAATCTCTTGCACTCTCTCTCACACACTCTCTCATACACTCTCACACCTTCTCACACACACTCTCACACAAACTCTCGCACACTCTCTCACACACTCTCAAACACACTCTCACACACACTCTCACACACTCTCACACACTCTCTTGCACTCTCTCTCACACACTCTCTCATACACTCTCACACCTTCTCACACACACTCTCACACAAACTCTCGCACACTCTCTCACACACTCTCAAACACACTCACACACACACTCGCACACACTCTCACACACTCTCTCAAACACTCTCACATACTCACTCATACACTCTCACACAATCTCAAACACACTCTCACACACTCTCGCACACACTCTCACACACACTCTCACACACACACTCTCACACAAACTCTCTCACACTCTCACACACACTCTCACACACTTTCTCACACACACTCTCACACACTCTCACACACAATCTCACACACACTCTCACACACTCTCACACACACTCTCGCACTCTCTCACTCTCACACACACTCTCTCACACTCTCACACACTATCTCTCACACACTCTCTCACACTCTCACACACACTCTCACACACTCTCACACACACTCTCACACACACTCTCACACATTCTCACAGACACTCTCACACACTCTCACACACTCTCACACACACTCTCACACACACTCTCACACACTCTCACACACACTCACACACATTCTCACACACTATCCCACACACTCTCACACACTCTCGCACACTGACACTTACACCCCACACACTCTCTCTCACACACACATACACACACTCTCACACACACTCATGCATACACTGTCACACACTCTCTCACACACTCTCGCACACTCTCACACACACTCTCACACACTCTCTCACACACTCTCACACACACTCTCGCACACTCTCACACACACACACACTCTCACACACACTCTTGCACATTATTTCACACACACTCTCACACACTCACACTCTCTCACACACTTTCACACACTCTCTCTCTCACACACTCTCGCACACACTCTCACACACTATCACACACATTCTCTCACAAACTCTCACGAACTCTCACATACACTCTCACACACTCTCACACATTCTCACACGCACTCTCACACACACTCTCACACACACTCACACACACTCTCACACACACTCTCGCACACTCTCTCACACACTCTCACACACACTCTCACACACTCTCACACGCAGTCTCACACACACTCTCACACACTCTCACACACACTCACACACACTCTCACACACACTCACACACTCTCACACACTCTCTCACACACTCTCACACACACTCTCACACACTCACACACACACTCTCACACACTCTCACGCGCAGTCTCACACACACTCTCACACACACTCTCACACACACTCTCACACACTCTCACACACACTCTCTCACACTCTCACACACACTCTCACACACTCTCACACACACTCTCACACACTCTCACGTGCAGTCTCACACACACTCTCACACACACTCTCACACACACTCTCACACACTCTCTCACACACTCTCACACACACTCTCACACACTCACACACACACTCTCACACACTCTCACGCGCAGTCTCACACACACTCTCACACACACTCTCACACACTCTCACACACTCTCACACACACTCTCACACACTCTCACACACACTCTCACACACTCACACACACACTCTCACACACTCTCACGCGCAATCTCACACACACTCTCACACACTCACACACACACTCTCACACACTCTCACACACACTCTCACACACTCTCACACACACTCACACACACTCTCACACACACTCACACACTCTCGCACACACTCTCGCACACACTCTCGCACACTCTCTCACTCACTATCCCACACACTCTCACACACTCTCTCACACACTCTCAAACCCTCTCACACACTCTCTCACACACTCTCGCACACTCTCACACACACTCTCGCATACTCTCTCACACACTCTCACACACTCTCACACACTCTCTCACACACTCTCACACCCTCTCACACACTCTCTCACACACTCTCGCACACTCTCACACACACTCTCGCATACTCTCTCACACACTATCCCACACACTCTCACACACTCTCTCACACACTCTCAAACACACTCTCACACACTCACACACACTCTCTCACACACTCTCACACACTCTCACACACTCTCTCACACACTCTCACACACTCTCACACACTCTCTCACACACTCTCGCACACTCTCACACACACTCTCACACACTCTCACACACACTCTCGCACACTCTCTCACACATTCTCACACACACTCTCACACACTCTCACACACACTCACACACACTCTCACACACACTCACACACTCTCACACACACTCTCGCACACACTCTCGCACACTCTCTCACACACTATCCCACACACTCTCACACACTCTCTCACACACTATCCCACACACTCTCACACACTCTCTCACACACTCTCAAACACACTCTCACACACTCTCACACGCACTCTCACACACACTCTCACACACTCTGACACACACTCACACACACTCTCACACACTCTCACACACTCTCCCACACACTCTCACACACAATCTCACACACTCTCACACACACTCGCACACACTCTCACACACTATCCCACACACTCTCACACACTGACACTTACACCCCACACACTCTCTCTCACACACACATACACACAATCTCACACACACTCACGCATACACTGTCACACACTCTCTCACACACTCTCGCACACTCTGACACACACTCACACACACTCTCACACACTCTCACACACACTCTCACACACACTCTCTCTCACAGACACTCTCACACACACTCTCGCACACTCTCACACACTCACACACTCTCACACACACTCTTGCAAACTATTTCACACACACTCTCACACACACTCACACTCTCTCACACACTTTCACACACACTCTCACACACTATCCCACACACTCTCTCACACACTCTCACACACTCTCACACACTCTCACACACACTCTCACACACTCTCACACACTCTCAAACACACTCACTCTCACACAATCTCACACACACTCCCACACACACTCTCACATGCTCTCTCACACACTCTCACACACACTCTCGCACACTCTCTCACACTCACACACTCTCACACACACTCTCACATGCTCTCACACACTCTCACACACTCTCACACTTTCTTTCACACACTCTCACACACTCTCTCACACTCTCTCATACACTCTCACACCTTCTCACACACACTGTCACACAAACTCTCGCACACTCTCTCACACACTCTCAAACACACTCTCACACACACTCTCACACACTCTCACACATTCTCTCACACTCTCTCTCACACACGCTCTCATACACTCTCACACCTTCTCACACACACTCTCACACAAACTCTCGCACACTCTCTCACACACTCTCAAACACACTCTCAAACACACTCTCACTCACTCTCACACACTCTCTCACACAAACTCTCACACACACTCTCACACACACTCTCACACACACTCTCACACACACTCTCGCACACACTCTCACACACTCTCTCATACACTCTCACACACTCTCTCATACACTCTCACACACTCTCACACACTCTCACACACTCTCTCACACACCCTCACACACACTCTCAGACACACTCTCACACACTCTCGCACACACTCTCACACACATTCTCACAAACACTCTCACACACACTCTCACACACTCTCACACACACTCAGACACACACTCACACACACTCTCACACACTCTCACACACACTCTCGCACGCACTCTCACACACTCTCACACACATTCTCACAAACACTCTCACACACACTCTCACACACTCTCACACACTCTCACACACACTCACACACACACTCACACACACTCTCATACACTCTCACACACACTCTCGCACACACTCTCACACTCTCTCACACACACTCTCACACACTCTCTTACACACTCTCACACACATTCTCACACACACTCTCACACAATCTCTTGCACTCTCTCTCACACACTCTCTCATACACTCTCACACCTTCTCACACACACTCTCACACAAACTCTCGCACACTCTCTCACACACTCTCAAACACACTCTCACACACACTCTCACACACTCTCACACACTCTCTTGCACTCTCTCTCACACACTCTCTCATACACTCTCACACCTTCTCACACACACTCTCACACAAACTCTCGCACACTCTCTCACACACTCTCAAACACACTCACACACACACTCGCACACACTCTCACACACTCTCTCAAACACTCTCACATACTCACTCATACACTCTCACACAATCTCAAACACACTCTCACACACTCTCGCACACACTCTCACACACACTCTCACACACACACTCTCACACAAACTCTCTCACACTCTCACACACACTCTCACACACTTTCTCACACACACTCTCACACACTCTCACACACAATCTCACACACACTCTCACACACTCTCACACACACTCTCGCACTATCTCACTCTCACACACACTCTCTCACACTCTCACACACTATCTCTCACACACTCTCTCACACTCTCACACACACTCTCACACACTCTCACACACACTCTCACACACACTCTCACACATTCTCACAGACACTCTCACACACACTCTCACACACTCTCTCACACACTCTCACACACATTCTCACAAACACTCTGACACACACTCTCACACACTTTCACACACAATCTCACACACACTCTGACACACACTCTCACACACTCTCACACACACTCTCGCACTCTCTCACACTCTCACACCCACTCTCTCACACTCTCACACACTCTCTCAGACACTCTCACACACACTCTCACACACTCTCACACACACTCTCGCACACACTCTCACACTCTCTCTCATACACTCTCACACACTCTCTCCTACACTCTCACACAATCTCACACACACTCTCGCACACTCTCGCACCTACTCTCGCACTCTCTCACACTCTCACACACACCCTCTCACACTCTCACATACTCTCACACACACTCTCACACACTCTCACACACACTCTCGCACTCTCTCACACTCTCACACACACTCTCTCACACTCTCACAGACTCTCACACACACTCTCACACACTCTCACACACACTCTCACACACACTCTCACACACACTCTCACACACTCTCACACACACACTCGCACACACTCTCACACACTCTCTCATACACTCACACACACTCTCACACACTCTCACACACACTCTCGCACATACTCTCACACACTCTCTCACACACTCTCACACACATTCTCACAAACACTCAGACACACACTCTCACACACTCTCACACACACTCTCACACACACTCACACACACTCTCATACACTCTCGCACACACTCTCGCACACACTCTCACACACTCTCACACACACTCTCACACACTCTCTTACACACTCTCACACACATTCTCAAACACACTCTCACACACACGCTCACACACACTCTCACACACTCTCACACACTCTCTCGCACTCTCTCTCACACACTCTCTCATACACTCTCACACACATTCTCACACACACTCTCACACAAACGCTCGCACACTCTCTCACACACTCTCAAACAGACTCTCACACACACTCTCACACACTCTCACACACTCACTCACACACTCTCTCACACAATCTCGCACACACACTCTCACGCACTCTCACACACACTCTCACACACAGTCTCTCACACACACTCTCAAACACACTCTCACACACACTCTCTCACACACACTCTCACACACACACTCTCACACACACTCTCACAGATACTCTCTCACACACACACACACACACACTCATAGACTCACACTTACACCCCATACACACACTCTCACACACACTATCACACACACTCTCACACACACTCTCACACACTTTCTCACACACTCTCACACACTCTCTCACACTCTCTCTCACACACTCTCACACATGCTCTCTCACACACACTCTCACACTCGCTCTCTCAAACTCTCACACACTCACACACTCTCTCACACCCACTCTCACACACTCTCACACACACGCACTCTCTGACACACTCTCGCAAACACTCTCACAGACACTCTCTCACACACACACTCACACACACTCACACACTCACACTTACACCCCATACACACACTCACACACACACTCTCACACACACTCTCACACACACTCTCACACACACACTCTCTCACACACACTCTCACACACACTCACACACACTCTCACACACAATCTCACACACACTCTCTCACACACTCTCTCACACACTCTATCGCACACCCTCTCACACACACTCTCGCACACACTCTCACTCACACTCTCACACGCAATCTCACACATACTCTCTCACACACACTCTCTCACATACTCTCTCAGACACTCTATCGCACACTCTCTCACACACACTCTCACACACTCTCTCACACACACTCACACACAAACTCTCACACACTCTCTCACACACTCTCTCACACACACTCACACACAGACTCTCTCACACACTCTCTCACACACACTCTCACACACACTCTCACACACACTCTCACACACAATCTCACACACACTCTCTCACACACAATCTCACACACTCTCTGACACACTCTCACACACACTCTCACACACACTCTCACACACACTCTCGCACACACTCTAGCACACACTCTCGCACACACTCTCACACATACTCTCACACACACTCTCGCACACACTCTCTCACACACGCACTCTCACACACACTCTCACACACACTCTCGCACACACTCTCACACACACTCTCACACACACCCTCACACACACTCTCGCACACACTCTCGCACACACTCTCACACACACTCTCACACACACTCTCACACACACTCTCTCACACACACTCTCACACACACTCTCGCACACACTCTCACACACACTCACACACACTCTCGCACACACTCTCTCACACACGCACTCTCACACACACTCTCACACACACTCTCGCACACACTCTCACACACACTCTCACACACACTCTCACACACACTCTCACACACACTCTCGCACACACTCTCACACACACTCTCACACACACTCTCTCACACACACTCACACGCACTCTCACACACACTCTCACACACACTCTCACACACACTCTCGCACACACTCTCACACACACTCTCACACACACTCTCGCACACACTCTCGCACACACTCTCACACACACTCTCACACACACTCTCTCACACACACTCACACGCACTCACACACACTCTCACACACACTCTCACACACACTCTCACACACACTCTCACACACACTCTCACACACACTCTCGCACACACTCTCACACACACTCTCACACACACTCTCACACACACTCTCACACGCACTCTCACACACACTCTCACACACACTCTCGCACACACTCTCACACACACTCTCACACACACTCTCACACACACTCTCGCACACACTCTCGCACACACTCTCACACACACTCTCTTACTCACACTCTCACACACACTCTCACACACACTCTCACACACACTCTCGCACACACTCTCGCACACACTCTCACACACACTCTCTTACTCACACTCTCACACACACTCTCGCACACACTCTCACACACGCACTCTAGCACACTCTCGCACACACTCTCACACACACTCTCTCACACACACTCTCACACACACTCTCACACACACTCTCACACACACTCTCACACACACTCTCTCACACACACTCTCACACACACTCTCACACACACTCTCACACACACTCTCGCACATACTCTCACACACTCTCTCACACACTCTCACACACATTCTCACAAACACTCAGACACACACTCTCACACACTCTCACACACACTCTCACACACACTCACACACACTCTCATACACTCTCGCACACACTCTCGCACACACTCTCACACACTCTCACACACACTCTCACACACTCTCTTACACACTCTCACACACATTCTCAAACACACTCTCACACACACGCTCACACACACTCTCACACACTCTCACACACTCTCTCGCACTCTCTCTCACACACTCTCTCATACACTCTCACACACATTCTCACACACACTCTCACACAAACGCTCGCACACTCTCTCACACACTCTCAAACAGACTCTCACACACACTCTCACACACTCTCACACACTCACTCACACACTCTCTCACACAATCTCGCACACACACTCTCACGCACTCTCACACACACTCTCACACACAGTCTCTCACACACACTCTCAAACACACTCTCACACACACTCTCTCACACACACTCTCACACACACACTCTCACACACACTCTCACAGATACTCTCTCACACACACACACACACACACTCATAGACTCACACTTACACCCCATACACACACTCTCACACACACTATCACACACACTCTCACACACACTCTCACACACTTTCTCACACACTCTCACACACTCTCTCACACTCTCTCTCACACACTCTCACACATGCTCTCTCACACACACTCTCACACTCGCTCTCTCAAACTCTCACACACTCACACACTCTCTCACACCCACTCTCACACACTCTCACACACACGCACTCTCTGACACACTCTCGCAAACACTCTCACAGACACTCTCTCACACACACACTCACACACACTCACACACTCACACTTACACCCCATACACACACTCACACACACACTCTCACACACACTCTCACACACACTCTCACACACACACTCTCTCACACACACTCTCACACACACTCACACACACTCTCACACACAATCTCACACACACTCTCTCACACACTCTCTCACACACTCTATCGCACACCCTCTCACACACACTCTCGCACACACTCTCACTCACACTCTCACACGCAATCTCACACATACTCTCTCACACACACTCTCTCACATACTCTCTCAGACACTCTATCGCACACTCTCTCACACACACTCTCACACACTCTCTCACACACACTCACACACAAACTCTCACACACTCTCTCACACACTCTCTCACACACACTCACACACAGACTCTCTCACACACTCTCTCACACACACTCTCACACACACTCTCACACACACTCTCACACACAATCTCACACACACTCTCTCACACACAATCTCACACACTCTCTGACACACTCTCACACACACTCTCACACACACTCTCACACACACTCTCGCACACACTCTAGCACACACTCTCGCACACACTCTCACACATACTCTCACACACACTCTCGCACACACTCTCTCACACACGCACTCTCACACACACTCTCACACACACTCTCGCACACACTCTCACACACACTCTCACACACACCCTCACACACACTCTCGCACACACTCTCGCACACACTCTCACACACACTCTCACACACACTCTCACACACACTCTCTCACACACACTCTCACACACACTCTCGCACACACTCTCACACACACTCACACACACTCTCGCACACACTCTCTCACACACGCACTCTCACACACACTCTCACACACACTCTCGCACACACTCTCACACACACTCTCACACACACTCTCACACACACTCTCACACACACTCTCGCACACACTCTCACACACACTCTCACACACACTCTCTCACACACACTCACACGCACTCTCACACACACTCTCACACACACTCTCGCACACACTCTCACACACACTCTCACACACACTCTCGCACACACTCTCGCACACACTCTCACACACACTCTCACACACACTCTCTCACACACACTCACACGCACTCACACACACTCTCACACACACTCTCACACACACTCTCACACACACTCTCACACACACTCTCACACACACTCTCGCACACACTCTCACACACACTCTCACACACACTCTCACACACACTCTCACACGCACTCTCACACACACTCTCACACACACTCTCGCACACACTCTCACACACACTCTCACACACACTCTCACACACACTCTCGCACACACTCTCGCACACACTCTCACACACACTCTCTTACTCACACTCTCACACACACTCTCACACACACTCTCACACACACTCTCGCACACACTCTCGCACACACTCTCACACACACTCTCTTACTCACACTCTCACACACACTCTCGCACACACTCTCACACACGCACTCTAGCACACTCTCGCACACACTCTCTCACACACTTTCTCACACACTCTCACACACACTCTCACACACACTCTCACACACACACTCTCACACACACTCTCACACACACTCTCACACACACTCTCACACACACTCTCACACACACTCTCACACACTCTCTCACACACACTCTCTCACACACTCTCTCACACACACTCTCACACACACTCTCACACACACTCTCGCACACACTCTCACACACGCACTCTAGCACACTCTCTCACACACACTCTCACACACGCACTCTAGCACACTCTCACACACACTCTCTCACACACTTTCTCACACACTCTCACACACACTCTCACACACACTCTCACACACACTCTCACACACACTCTCACACACACTCTCTCACACACTTTCTCACACACTCTCTCACACACTCTCACACACACTCTCTCACACACTTTCTCACACACTCTCACACACACTCTCACACACACTCTCACACACACTCTCACACACACTCTCTCACACACACTCTCACACACACTCTCACACACACTCTCACACACACTCTCTCACACACACTCTCACACACACTCTCACACACACTCTCACACACACTCTCACACACACTCTCACACACACTCTCTCACACACACTCTCACACACACTCTCACACACACTCTCACACACACTCTCACACACACTCTCTCACACACACTCTCACACACACTCTCACACACACTCTCACACACACTCTCACACACACTCTCACACACACTCACTCACACACACTCTCACACACACTCTCACACACACTCTCACACACACTCTCACACACTCTCTCACACACACTCTCTCACACACTCTCTCACACACACTCTCACACACACTCTCGCACACACTCTCACACACACTCTCTCACACACTCTCACACACACTCTCTCACACACTCTCTCACACACACTCTCACACACACTCTCACACACTCTCTCACACACACTCTCACACACACTCTCACACACTCTCTCACACACACTCTCTCACACACTCTCACACACTCTCTCACACACACTCTCACACACACTCTCACACACTCTCTCACACACACTCTCTCACACAGTCTCTCACACACACTCTCACACACACTCTCGCACACACTCTCACACACACTCTCTCACACACTCTCACACACACTCTCTCACACACACTCTCACACACTCTCTCACACACTCTCACACACACTCTCTCACACACACTCTCACACACACTCTCACACACTCTCGCACACACTCTCACAAACACTCTCTCACACACTCTCACACACACTCTCTCACACACACTCTCACACTCTCTCACACACACTCTCACACACACTCTCACACACACTCTCACACACACTCTCACACACTCTCTCACACACACTCTCACACACACTCTCACACACTCTCTCACACACACTCTCTCACACACTCTCTCACACACACACTCTCACACACTCTCTCACACACACACTCTCACACACTCTCTCACACACTCTCACACACTCTCACACACACTCTCGCACACACTCTCACACACACTCTCTCACACACTCTCACACACACTCTCTCACACACACTCTCACACACTCTCACACACACACTCTCACACACACTCTCGCACAAACTCTCTCACACACTCTCTCACACACACTCTCACACACACTCTCACACACTCTCTCACACACACTCTCACACACACTCTCTCACACACACTCTCACACACACTCTCGCACACAATCTCACACACACTCTCACACACTCTCACACACACTCTCGCACTCTCTCACTCTCACACACACTCTCTCACACTCTCACACACTATCTCTCACACACTCTCTCACACTCTCACACACACTCTCACACACTCTCACACACACTCTCACACACACTCTCACACATTCTCACAGACACTCTCACACACACTCTCACACACTCTCTCACACACTCTCACACACATTCTCACAAACACTCTGACACACACTCTCACACACTTTCACACACAATCTCACACACACTCTGACACACACTCTCACACACTCTCACACACACTCTCGCACTCTCTCACACTCTCACACCCACTCTCTCACACTCTCACACACTCTCTCAGACACTCTCACACACACTCTCACACACTCTCACACACACTCTCGCACACACTCTCACACTCTCTCTCATACACTCTCACACACTCTCTCCTACACTCTCACACAATCTCACACACACTCTCGCACACTCTCGCACCTACTCTCGCACTCTCTCACACTCTCACACACACCCTCTCACACTCTCACATACTCTCACACACACTCTCACACACTCTCACACACACTCTCGCACTCTCTCACACTCTCACACACACTCTCTCACACTCTCACAGACTCTCACACACACTCTCACACACTCTCACACACACTCTCTCACACACACTCTCACACACACACTCTCACACACACTCTCACAGATACTCTCTCACACACACACACACACACACTCATAGACTCACACTTACACCCCATACACACACTCTCACACACACTATCACACACACTCTCACACACACTCTCACACACTTTCTCACACACTCTCACACACTCTCTCACACTCTCTCTCACACACTCTCACACATGCTCTCTCACACACACTCTCACACTCGCTCTCTCAAACTCTCACACACTCACACACTCTCTCACACCCACTCTCACACACTCTCACACACACGCACTCTCTGACACACTCTCGCAAACACTCTCACAGACACTCTCTCACACACACACTCACACACACTCACACACTCACACTTACACCCCATACACACACTCACACACACACTCTCACACACACTCTCACACACACTCTCACACACACACTCTCTCACACACACTCTCACACACACTCACACACACTCTCACACACAATCTCACACACACTCTCTCACACACTCTCTCACACACTCTATCGCACACCCTCTCACACACACTCTCGCACACACTCTCACTCACACTCTCACACGCAATCTCACACATACTCTCTCACACACACTCTCTCACATACTCTCTCAGACACTCTATCGCACACTCTCTCACACACACTCTCACACACTCTCTCACACACACTCACACACAAACTCTCACACACTCTCTCACACACTCTCTCACACACACTCACACACAGACTCTCTCACACACTCTCTCACACACACTCTCACACACACTCTCACACACACTCTCACACACAATCTCACACACACTCTCTCACACACAATCTCACACACTCTCTGACACACTCTCACACACACTCTCACACACACTCTCACACACACTCTCGCACACACTCTAGCACACACTCTCGCACACACTCTCACACATACTCTCACACACACTCTCGCACACACTCTCTCACACACGCACTCTCACACACACTCTCACACACACTCTCGCACACACTCTCACACACACTCTCACACACACCCTCACACACACTCTCGCACACACTCTCGCACACACTCTCACACACACTCTCACACACACTCTCACACACACTCTCTCACACACACTCTCACACACACTCTCGCACACACTCTCACACACACTCACACACACTCTCGCACACACTCTCTCACACACGCACTCTCACACACACTCTCACACACACTCTCGCACACACTCTCACACACACTCTCACACACACTCTCACACACACTCTCACACACACTCTCGCACACACTCTCACACACACTCTCACACACACTCTCTCACACACACTCACACGCACTCTCACACACACTCTCACACACACTCTCACACACACTCTCGCACACACTCTCACACACACTCTCACACACACTCTCGCACACACTCTCGCACACACTCTCACACACACTCTCACACACACTCTCTCACACACACTCACACGCACTCACACACACTCTCACACACACTCTCACACACACTCTCACACACACTCTCACACACACTCTCACACACACTCTCGCACACACTCTCACACACACTCTCACACACACTCTCACACACACTCTCACACGCACTCTCACACACACTCTCACACACACTCTCGCACACACTCTCACACACACTCTCACACACACTCTCACACACACTCTCGCACACACTCTCGCACACACTCTCACACACACTCTCTTACTCACACTCTCACACACACTCTCACACACACTCTCACACACACTCTCGCACACACTCTCGCACACACTCTCACACACACTCTCTTACTCACACTCTCACACACACTCTCGCACACACTCTCACACACGCACTCTAGCACACTCTCGCACACACTCTCACACACACTCTCTCACACACACTCTCACACACACTCTCACACACACTCTCACACACACTCTCACACACACTCTCTCACACACACTCTCACACACACTCTCACACACACTCTCACACACACTCTCACACACACTCTCGCACATACTCTCACACACTCTCTCACACACTCTCACACACATTCTCACAAACACTCAGACACACACTCTCACACACTCTCACACACACTCTCACACACACTCACACACACTCTCATACACTCTCGCACACACTCTCGCACACACTCTCACACACTCTCACACACACTCTCACACACTCTCTTACACACTCTCACACACATTCTCAAACACACTCTCACACACACGCTCACACACACTCTCACACACTCTCACACACTCTCTCGCACTCTCTCTCACACACTCTCTCATACACTCTCACACACATTCTCACACACACTCTCACACAAACGCTCGCACACTCTCTCACACACTCTCAAACAGACTCTCACACACACTCTCACACACTCTCACACACTCACTCACACACTCTCTCACACAATCTCGCACACACACTCTCACGCACTCTCACACACACTCTCACACACAGTCTCTCACACACACTCTCAAACACACTCTCACACACACTCTCTCACACACACTCTCACACACACACTCTCACACACACTCTCACAGATACTCTCTCACACACACACACACACACACACTCATAGACTCACACTTACACCCCATACACACACTCTCACACACACTATCACACACACTCTCACACACACTCTCACACACTTTCTCACACACTCTCACACACTCTCTCACACTCTCTCTCACACACTCTCACACATGCTCTCTCACACACACTCTCACACTCGCTCTCTCAAACTCTCACACACTCACACACTCTCTCACACCCACTCTCACACACTCTCACACACACGCACTCTCTGACACACTCTCGCAAACACTCTCACAGACACTCTCTCACACACACACTCACACACACTCACACACTCACACTTACACCCCATACACACACTCACACACACACTCTCACACACACTCTCACACACACTCTCACACACACACTCTCTCACACACACTCTCACACACACTCACACACACTCTCACACACAATCTCACACACACTCTCTCACACACTCTCTCACACACTCTATCGCACACCCTCTCACACACACTCTCGCACACACTCTCACTCACACTCTCACACGCAATCTCACACATACTCTCTCACACACACTCTCTCACATACTCTCTCAGACACTCTATCGCACACTCTCTCACACACACTCTCACACACTCTCTCACACACACTCACACACAAACTCTCACACACTCTCTCACACACTCTCTCACACACACTCACACACAGACTCTCTCACACACTCTCTCACACACACTCTCACACACACTCTCACACACACTCTCACACACAATCTCACACACACTCTCTCACACACAATCTCACACACTCTCTGACACACTCTCACACACACTCTCACACACACTCTCACACACACTCTCGCACACACTCTAGCACACACTCTCGCACACACTCTCACACATACTCTCACACACACTCTCGCACACACTCTCTCACACACGCACTCTCACACACACTCTCACACACACTCTCGCACACACTCTCACACACACTCTCACACACACCCTCACACACACTCTCGCACACACTCTCGCACACACTCTCACACACACTCTCACACACACTCTCACACACACTCTCTCACACACACTCTCACACACACTCTCGCACACACTCTCACACACACTCACACACACTCTCGCACACACTCTCTCACACACGCACTCTCACACACACTCTCACACACACTCTCGCACACACTCTCACACACACTCTCACACACACTCTCACACACACTCTCACACACACTCTCGCACACACTCTCACACACACTCTCACACACACTCTCTCACACACACTCACACGCACTCTCACACACACTCTCACACACACTCTCGCACACACTCTCACACACACTCTCACACACACTCTCGCACACACTCTCGCACACACTCTCACACACACTCTCACACACACTCTCTCACACACACTCACACGCACTCACACACACTCTCACACACACTCTCACACACACTCTCACACACACTCTCACACACACTCTCACACACACTCTCGCACACACTCTCACACACACTCTCACACACACTCTCACACACACTCTCACACGCACTCTCACACACACTCTCACACACACTCTCGCACACACTCTCACACACACTCTCACACACACTCTCACACACACTCTCGCACACACTCTCGCACACACTCTCACACACACTCTCTTACTCACACTCTCACACACACTCTCACACACACTCTCACACACACTCTCGCACACACTCTCGCACACACTCTCACACACACTCTCTTACTCACACTCTCACACACACTCTCGCACACACTCTCACACACGCACTCTAGCACACTCTCGCACACACTCTCTCACACACTTTCTCACACACTCTCACACACACTCTCACACACACTCTCACACACACACTCTCACACACACTCTCACACACACTCTCACACACACTCTCACACACACTCTCACACACACTCTCACACACTCTCTCACACACACTCTCTCACACACTCTCTCACACACACTCTCACACACACTCTCACACACACTCTCGCACACACTCTCACACACGCACTCTAGCACACTCTCTCACACACACTCTCACACACGCACTCTAGCACACTCTCACACACACTCTCTCACACACTTTCTCACACACTCTCACACACACTCTCACACACACTCTCACACACACTCTCACACACACTCTCACACACACTCTCTCACACACTTCTCACACACTCTCTCACACACTCTCACACACACTCTCTCACACACTCTCTCACACACTCTCACACACACTCTCACACACACTCTCACACACACTCTCACACACACTCTCTCACACACACTCTCACACACACTCTCACACACACTCTCACACACACTCTCTCACACACACTCTCACACACACTCTCACACACACTCTCACACACACTCTCACACACACTCTCACACACACTCTCTCACACACACTCTCACACACACTCTCACACACACTCTCACACACACTCTCACACACACTCTCTCACACACACTCTCACACACACTCTCACACACACTCTCACACACACTCTCACACACACTCTCACACACACTCACTCACACACACTCTCACACACACTCTCACACACACTCTCACACACACTCTCACACACTCTCTCACACACACTCTCTCACACACTCTCTCACACACACTCTCACACACACTCTCGCACACACTCTCACACACACTCTCTCACACACTCTCACACACACTCTCTCACACACTCTCTCACACACACTCTCACACACACTCTCACACACTCTCTCACACACACTCTCACACACACTCTCACACACTCTCTCACACACACTCTCTCACACACTCTCACACACTCTCTCACACACACTCTCACACACACTCTCACACACTCTCTCACACACACTCTCTCACACAGTCTCTCACACACACTCTCACACACACTCTCGCACACACTCTCACACACACTCTCTCACACACTCTCACACACACTCTCTCACACACACTCTCACACACTCTCTCACACACTCTCACACACACTCTCTCACACACACTCTCACACACACTCTCACACACTCTCGCACACACTCTCACAAACACTCTCTCACACACTCTCACACACACTCTCTCACACACACTCTCACACTCTCTCACACACACTCTCACACACACTCTCACACACACTCTCACACACACTCTCACACACTCTCTCACACACACTCTCACACACACTCTCACACACTCTCTCACACACACTCTCTCACACACTCTCTCACACACACACTCTCACACACTCTCTCACACACACACTCTCACACACTCTCTCACACACTCTCACACACTCTCACACACACTCTCGCACACACTCTCACACACACTCTCTCACACACTCTCACACACACTCTCTCACACACACTCTCACACACTCTCACACACACACTCTCACACACACTCTCGCACAAACTCTCTCACACACTCTCTCACACACACTCTCACACACACTCTCACACACTCTCTCACACACACTCTCACACACACTCTCTCACACACACTCTCACACACACTCTCGCACACACTCTCACACACACTCTCACACACACTCTCACACACACTCTCTCACACACTCTCACACACACTCTCACACACACTCTCACACACACTCTCTCACACACTCTCACACACACTCTCACACACACTCTCACACACACTCTCTCACACACTCTCACACACACTCTCTCACACACACTCTCACACACTCTCACACACACTATCACACACACTCTCGCACACACTCTCTCACACACTCTCACACACACTCTCTCACACACACTCTCACACACTCTCACACACACACTCTCACACACACTCTCGCACACACTGTCACACACACTCTCTCACACACTCTCTCACACACACTCTCACACACACTCTCGCACACACTCTCACACACACTCTCTCACACACTCTCACACACACTCTCTCACACACACTCTCACACACTCTCACACACACACTCTCACACACACTCTCACACACACTCTCTCACACACTCTCACACAATCTCACACACTCTCACACACACTCTCTCACACACTCTCACACACACTCTCGCACTCTCTCACTCTCACACACACTCTCTCACACTCTCACACACTATCTCTCACACACTCTCTCACACTCTCACACACACTCTCACACACTCTCACACACACTCTCACACACACTCTCACACATTCTCACAGACACTCTCACACACACTCTCACACACTCTCTCACACACTCTCACACACATTCTCACAAACACTCTGACACACACTCTCACACACTTTCACACACAATCTCACACACACTCTGACACACACTCTCACACACTCTCACACACACTCTCGCACTCTCTCACACTCTCACACCCACTCTCTCACACTCTCACACACTCTCTCAGACACTCTCACACACACTCTCACACACTCTCACACACACTCTCGCACACACTCTCACACTCTCTCTCATACACTCTCACACACTCTCTCCTACACTCTCACACAATCTCACACACACTCTCGCACACTCTCGCACCTACTCTCGCACTCTCTCACACTCTCACACACACCCTCTCACACTCTCACATACTCTCACACACACTCTCACACACTCTCACACACACTCTCGCACTCTCTCACACTCTCACACACACTCTCTCACACTCTCACAGACTCTCACACACACTCTCACACACTCTCACACACACTCTCACACACACTCTCACACACACTCTCACACACTCTCACACACACGCTCGCACACACTCTCACACACTCTCTCATACACTCACACACACTCTCACACACTCTCACACACACTCTCGCACATACTCTCACACACTCTCTCACACACTCTCACACACATTCTCACAAACACTCAGACACACACTCTCACACACTCTCACACACACTCTCACACACACTCACACACACTCTCATACACTCTCGCACACACTCTCGCACACACTCTCACACACTCTCACACACACTCTCACACACTCTCTTACACACTCTCACACACATTCTCAAACACACTCTCACACACACGCTCACACACACTCTCACACACTCTCACACACTCTCTCGCACTCTCTCTCACACACTCTCTCATACACTCTCACACACATTCTCACACACACTCTCACACAAACGCTCGCACACTCTCTCACACACTCTCAAACAGACTCTCACACACACTCTCACACACTCTCACACACTCACTCACACACTCTCTCACACAATCTCGCACACACACTCTCACGCACTCTCACACACACTCTCACACACAGTCTCTCACACACACTCTCAAACACACTCTCACACACACTCTCTCACACACACTCTCACACACACACTCTCACACACACTCTCACAGATACTCTCTCACACACACACACACACACACTCATAGACTCACACTTACACCCCATACACACACTCTCACACACACTATCACACACACTCTCACACACACTCTCACACACTTTCTCACACACTCTCACACACTCTCTCACACTCTCTCTCACACACTCTCACACATGCTCTCTCACACACACTCTCACACTCGCTCTCTCAAACTCTCACACACTCACACACTCTCTCACACCCACTCTCACACACTCTCACACACACGCACTCTCTGACACACTCTCGCAAACACTCTCACAGACACTCTCTCACACACACACTCACACACACTCACACACTCACACTTACACCCCATACACACACTCACACACACACTCTCACACACACTCTCACACACACTCTCACACACACACTCTCTCACACACACTCTCACACACACTCACACACACTCTCACACACAATCTCACACACACTCTCTCACACACTCTCTCACACACTCTATCGCACACCCTCTCACACACACTCTCGCACACACTCTCACTCACACTCTCACACGCAATCTCACACATACTCTCTCACACACACTCTCTCACATACTCTCTCAGACACTCTATCGCACACTCTCTCACACACACTCTCACACACTCTCTCACACACACTCACACACAAACTCTCACACACTCTCTCACACACTCTCTCACACACACTCACACACAGACTCTCTCACACACTCTCTCACACACACTCTCACACACACTCTCACACACACTCTCACACACAATCTCACACACACTCTCTCACACACAATCTCACACACTCTCTGACACACTCTCACACACACTCTCACACACACTCTCACACACACTCTCGCACACACTCTAGCACACACTCTCGCACACACTCTCACACATACTCTCACACACACTCTCGCACACACTCTCTCACACACGCACTCTCACACACACTCTCACACACACTCTCGCACACACTCTCACACACACTCTCACACACACCCTCACACACACTCTCGCACACACTCTCGCACACACTCTCACACACACTCTCACACACACTCTCACACACACTCTCTCACACACACTCTCACACACACTCTCGCACACACTCTCACACACACTCACACACACTCTCGCACACACTCTCTCACACACGCACTCTCACACACACTCTCACACACACTCTCGCACACACTCTCACACACACTCTCACACACACTCTCACACACACTCTCACACACACTCTCGCACACACTCTCACACACACTCTCACACACACTCTCTCACACACACTCACACGCACTCTCACACACACTCTCACACACACTCTCACACACACTCTCGCACACACTCTCACACACACTCTCACACACACTCTCGCACACACTCTCGCACACACTCTCACACACACTCTCACACACACTCTCTCACACACACTCACACGCACTCACACACACTCTCACACACACTCTCACACACACTCTCACACACACTCTCACACACACTCTCACACACACTCTCGCACACACTCTCACACACACTCTCACACACACTCTCACACACACTCTCACACGCACTCTCACACACACTCTCACACACACTCTCGCACACACTCTCACACACACTCTCACACACACTCTCACACACACTCTCGCACACACTCTCGCACACACTCTCACACACACTCTCTTACTCACACTCTCACACACACTCTCACACACACTCTCACACACACTCTCGCACACACTCTCGCACACACTCTCACACACACTCTCTTACTCACACTCTCACACACACTCTCGCACACACTCTCACACACGCACTCTAGCACACTCTCGCACACACTCTCACACACACTCTCTCACACACACTCTCACACACACTCTCACACACACTCTCACACACACTCTCACACACACTCTCTCACACACACTCTCACACACACTCTCACACACACTCTCACACACACTCTCACACACACTCTCGCACATACTCTCACACACTCTCTCACACACTCTCACACACATTCTCACAAACACTCAGACACACACTCTCACACACTCTCACACACACTCTCACACACACTCACACACACTCTCATACACTCTCGCACACACTCTCGCACACACTCTCACACACTCTCACACACACTCTCACACACTCTCTTACACACTCTCACACACATTCTCAAACACACTCTCACACACACGCTCACACACACTCTCACACACTCTCACACACTCTCTCGCACTCTCTCTCACACACTCTCTCATACACTCTCACACACATTCTCACACACACTCTCACACAAACGCTCGCACACTCTCTCACACACTCTCAAACAGACTCTCACACACACTCTCACACACTCTCACACACTCACTCACACACTCTCTCACACAATCTCGCACACACACTCTCACGCACTCTCACACACACTCTCACACACAGTCTCTCACACACACTCTCAAACACACTCTCACACACACTCTCTCACACACACTCTCACACACACACTCTCACACACACTCTCACAGATACTCTCTCACACACACACACACACACACTCATAGACTCACACTTACACCCCATACACACACTCTCACACACACTATCACACACACTCTCACACACACTCTCACACACTTTCTCACACACTCTCACACACTCTCTCACACTCTCTCTCACACACTCTCACACATGCTCTCTCACACACACTCTCACACTCGCTCTCTCAAACTCTCACACACTCACACACTCTCTCACACCCACTCTCACACACTCTCACACACACGCACTCTCTGACACACTCTCGCAAACACTCTCACAGACACTCTCTCACACACACACTCACACACACTCACACACTCACACTTACACCCCATACACACACTCACACACACACTCTCACACACACTCTCACACACACTCTCACACACACACTCTCTCACACACACTCTCACACACACTCACACACACTCTCACACACAATCTCACACACACTCTCTCACACACTCTCTCACACACTCTATCGCACACCCTCTCACACACACTCTCGCACACACTCTCACTCACACTCTCACACGCAATCTCACACATACTCTCTCACACACACTCTCTC
>NC_141019.1:37954898-37971823 GCF_052327205.1 Somniosus microcephalus | reverse complement strand
GAGAGCAGCGCTCCCTCAGTACTGCCCCTTCGACAGTGCGGCGCTCCCTCAGTACCGCCCCTCCGACAGTGCGGCGCTCCCTCAGTACTGCCCCTCTGACAGTGCGGCACTCCCTCAGTACTGCCTCTCCGACAGTGCGGCGCTCCCTCAGTACCGCCCCTCCGACAGTGCGGCGCTCCCTCAGTACTGCCCCTCCGACAGTGTGGCGCTCCCTCAGTACTGCCCCTCCGACAGTGCGGCGCTCCCTCAGTACTGACCCTCCGACAGTGCGGCGCTCCCTCTGTACTGCCCCTCCGACAGTGCGGCGCTCCCTCAGTACTGCCCCTCCGACAGTGCGGCGCTCCCTCAGTACTGCCCCTCCGACAGTGCGGCGCTCCCTCAGTACTGCCCCTCCGACAGTGCGGCGCTCCCTCAGTACTGACCCTCCGACAGTGTGGCGCTCCCTCAGTACTGCCCCTCTGACAGTGCGGCGCTCCCTCAGTACCGCCCCTCCGACAGTGCGGCGCTCCCTCAGTACCGCCCCTCCAACAGTGCGGCGCTCCCTCAGTACTGCCCCTCCGACAGTGTGGCGTTCCCTCCGTACTGACTCTACTCTCTGTGTTACAATCTAGTGAATCCTTCCGGAAGAATGTGTTTGAGTACATACCATTCCCATTTATACCGCGCCTTTAACGTAGTAAAACGTCCCAAGGCGCTTCACAGGAGCGTAAATCAGACAGAATCTGACCCCGAGCCACATCAGGAGATATTAGGACAGGTGACCAAAAGCTTGGTCAAAGAGGCAGGTTTTAAGGAGCGTCTTAAAGGAGGAGAGAGAGGCGGAGAGGTTTAGGGAGGGAATTCCAGAGCTCGGGGCCCAGGCGGCTGAAGGCACGGCCGCCAATGGTGGAGCGATGGAAATCGGGGGGATACGCAAGAGGCCGGAATTGGAGGAGCGCAGAGATCTCGGAGGGTTGTAGCGGGCTGGAGGAGGTTACAGAGATAGGGAGGGTTGTAGGGGGCTGGAGGAGGTTACAGAGATAGGGAGGGTTGTAGGGACTGGAGGAGGTTACAGAGATAGGGAGGGTTGTAGGGGGCTGGAGGAGGTTACAGAGATAGGGAGGGTTGTAGGGGGCTGGAGGAGGTTACAGAGATAGGGAGGGTTGCAGGGGCTGGAGGAGGTTACAGAGATAGGGAGGGTTGTAGGGACTGGAGGAGGTTACAGAGATAGGGAGGGTTGTAGGGGCTGGAGGAGGTTACAGAGATAGGGAGGCGTGTAGGGGCTGGAGGAGGTTACAGAGATAGGCAGGGTTGTTGGGGGCTGGAGGAGGTTACAGAGATAGGGAGGGTTGTAGGGGGCTGGAGGAGGTTACAGAGATAGGGAGGGTTGTAGGGGGCTGGAGGAGGTTACAGAGATAGGGAGGGTTGTAGGGGCTGGAGGAGGTTATACAGATAGGGAGGCGTGTAGGGGCTGGAGGAGGTTACAGAGATAGGGAGGGCTGCAGGGGGCTGGAGGAGGTTACAGAGATAGGGAGGGCTGCAGGGGGCAGGAGGAGGTTACAGAGATAGGGAGGGGAAGCGAGGTGGCCAGGGAGGGATTTGAAAACAAGGATGAGAGTTTTGAAATCGAGGTGTTGCCGGACCGGGAGCCAGTGTAGGTCAGTGAGCACAGGGAGGGGCGATGGGTGACCAGGACCCACAGAGTTTTGGAAGGAACACTTGTAAGAATTTGGGCTGGGCCCCTGACGCACGTACTCGTGTGGTTTAAATCATGCAAGTGAACAAGCGTATTCATAAGGCCCTGAATGAATGATTGCCCTTGTAAAAATCCTACTGCTGGCAAGAGTTTGAGAAGTGGCATACGATGAACATGGCTCCACTCACCATCGCATTTGCATCCCAGACTCTTTTAACTCCCTGTGCGCCCAGCTCAACCCAATACCTCAGTGAGTCAAGGAAAGAGTGAGCTGGGCTCGGGAGTTAAGAAGAATGAGAGGTGATCTCAATGAAAGGTATGAAATTCTTACAGGGATTAACAGGGTAGATGCTGAGATGTTGTTTCCCCAACCTGGCTGTGGGGTGTCTAGAACCAGGGGTGGGGGCAAAGTCTCAGGATAAGGGGTCGGCCATTTAGCACTGAGATGAGGAGGAATTTCTTCAGTCAGAGGGCGGTGAATCTTTGGAATTCTCTACCCCAGAGGGCTGTGGAGGCTCAGTCGTTGAGTCTATTCAAGGCGGAGATCGATAGATTTTTGGGCTCTAGGGAAATCGAGGGATACGGGGATCGGGCGGGAAAGTGGAGTTGAGGTCGATGATCAGCCGTGATCTTATTGAATGGCGGAGCAGGCTCGAGGGGCCGAATGGCCGACTCCTGCTCATTATGTTCACTTGGCCCAACTGGTCTATGCCGGTGTTTGTGCTCCACGCAAGTTGGGACACTGACAGGACACAGGCAGACAGACAGACGAGATACAGGCACATGCAACACACAGACATTCACACTGACAGACACACCTTGACACAGAAAGAGACACACACACACTCTCTCTCTCTCTCACGCGTGCACACTCTCTCTGACGCGCGCACACTCTCTCTGACGCGCGCACACTCTCTCAGGCGCGCGCACACTCTCTCAAGCGCGCGCACACTCTCTCAGGCGCGCGCACACTCCTCCAGACAATGTTCCCTCTTATTTCTATTTTCGTGCAAGGTCCCTTTAACAGGCTGTGCGGCCCATTCAAATTTTCGCACGGCTTAGCGGGAACATTGCCGACAGACACACGCACGACACGACACAGGACTGAGATGAGGAGCAATTTCTTCAGTCAGAGGGCGGTGAATCTTTGGAATTCTCTAACCCAGAGGGCTGTGAATGCTCAGTCGTTGAGTCGGCAGAAGGCAAAATGCCCAACTGCATTCGTTCCTGGTGATTGTGCACAGTTCTGGTCTCCATATACCTTGGTTAGACCACACTTGGAGCACTGTGCACAGCTCTGGTCTCCGTATACCTTGGTTAGACCACACTTGGAGCACTGTGCACAGTTCTGGTCTCCATATACCTTGGTTAGACCACACTTGGAGCACTGTGCACAGTTCTGGTCTCCATATACCTTGGTTAACCCACACTTGGAGCACTGTGCACAGTTCTGGTCTCCATATACCTTGGTTAGACCACACTTGGAGCACTGTGCACAGTTCTGGTCTCCATATACCTTGGTTAGACCACACTTGGAGCACCGTGCACAGTTCTGGTCTCCATATACCTTGGTTAGACCACACTTGGAGCACTGTGCACAGTTCTGGTCTCCGTATACCTTGGTTAGACCACACTTGGAGCACTGTGCACAGTTCTGGTCTCCGTATACCTTGGTTAGACCACACTTGGAGCACTGTGCACAGTTCTGGTCTCCGTATACCTTGGTTAGACCACACTGGGAGCACTGTGAACAGTTCTGATCTCCGTATACCTTGGTTAGACCACACTGGGAGCACTGTGCACAGTTCTAGTCTCCGTATACCTTGGTTAGACCACACTTGGAGCACCGTGCACAGTTCTGGTCTCCATAAACCTTGGTTAGACCACGCTAGGAGTACCGTGCAC
Source organism: Somniosus microcephalus (assembly GCF_052327205.1). NCBI lineage: Eukaryota > Metazoa > Chordata > Chondrichthyes > Squaliformes > Somniosidae > Somniosus > Somniosus microcephalus. Next base: position 37,968,243 of record NC_141019.1, on the reverse strand, counting down.
AGTTCTGGTCTCTATATACCTTGGTTAGACCACACTTGGGGCATTGTGCACAGTTCTGGTCTCTGTATACCTTGGTTAGACCACACTTGGAGTAGTGTGCACAGTTCTGGTCTCCATAGACCTTGGTTAGACCACACTTGGGGCACTGTGCACAGTTCTGGTCTCCATATACCTTGGTTAGACCACACTTGGGGCACTGTGCACAGTTCTGGTCTCCATATACCTTGGTTAGACCACACTTGGAGCACTGTGCACAGTTCTGGTCTCCAAGTTATAAAAAGAATATAGAGGCACTGGAGAAGGTACTAAAAAGATTGACAAAGATGATACCAGAACTGAGAGGTTTATAACTATCAGGAGAGACTGAACAGGCTGGGGGCTCTTTTCTCTAGAAAAGAGAAGGCTGAGGGGTGACCTGATGGAGGTCTTAAGAATTATGAAGGGGTTCGATAGGGTAGACGTAGAGAAGATGTTTCCACTTGTGGGGGAGACCAGAACTAGGGGCCATCAATATAAGACAGTCACTAATAAATCCAATGGGGAATTCAGGAGAAACTTCTTTACCCAGAGAGTGGTGAGAATGTGGAACTCGCTACCACAGGGAGTGGTTGAGGCAAATAGCACAGATGCATTTAAGGGGGAAGCTGGATAAACACACGAGGGAGAAAGGAATAGAAGGATATGGTGATCGGGCGAGATGGAGCAGGGGTGGGAGGAAGGTCGTGTGGAGCATAAACACCGGCACGGACCAGTTGGGCCGAATGGCCTGTGTTTGTACTGTAAATAATTAAGAGTATAAGAACATAAGAATTAGGAGCAGGAGTCGGCCATTCAGCCCCTCGAGCCTGCTCCGCCATTCAATAAGATCCTGGCTGATCATCGACCTCAACTCCACTTTCCCGCCCGATCTCCATATCCCTGGATTCCCTTAATATCCAAAAATCTATCGATCTCAGCCTTGAATATACTCGACGACTGAGCCTCCACAGCCCTCTGGGGCAGAGAATTCCAAAGATTCACCGCCCTCTGAGTGAAGAAATTCCTCCTCATCTCAGTCCTAAATGGCCGACTCCTTATCCTGAGACTGTGACCCCTGGTTCTGGACTCTCCAGCCAGGGGGAAACAGCCTCTCAGCATCTACCCTGGCTAAGTGAGTGGGCAGAGATTTGGCAGATGGAATATAATGTTGGAAAGTGTGAGGTTATGCACTTTGGCAGAAAAATCAAAGAGCAAGTTATTATCTAAATGGAGAGAAACTGCAAAGTGCTACAGTACAAAGGGATCTGGGGGTTCTGGTGCATGAAACACAAAGTTAGTATGCAGGTGCAGCAGGTGATCAGGAAGGCCAGTGGAATCTTGGCTTTTATTGCGAGGGGGATGGAGTATAAAAACAGGGGAGTCTTGCTGCAGTTATACAGGGTACTGGTGAGGCCACACCTGGAATATAGCGTACAGTTTTGGTTTCCATATTTAAGAAAAGATATACTTGCTCTCGAGGCGGTTCAGAGAATGTTCACTCGGTTGATTCCGGAGATGAGGGGGTTGACGTATGAGGAAAGGTTGAGTAGGTTGGGACTCTACTCATTGGAGTTCAGAAGAATGAGAGGCGATCTTATCGAAACATATAAGATTGTGAGGGGGCTTGATCGGGTGGATGCGGGGAGGATGTTTCCACTGATAGGTGAGACGAGAACTAGGGGACATAATCTTAGAATAAGGGGCTGCCCTTTCAAAACTGAGATGAGGAGAAACTTCTTCACTCAGAGGGTAGTAAATCTATGGAATTTGCTACCCCAGAGAGCTGTGGAAGCTGCGACATTAAATAAATTTAAAATGGAGATGGACAGTTTCCTAGCAGATAAGGGAATTAGGGGTTACGGGGAGAGGGCAGGGAAGTGGACGTGAGTCTAGATTCGGATCAGCCATGATCCTATTGAATGGCAGAGCAGGCCCGAGGGGCCGTATGGCCTACTCCTGCTCCTATTTCTTATGTTCTTATGTTATCCTCCTCAGAACTGTCTACGTTTCAATGAGATCACCTCTCATTCTTCTAAACTCCAGAGAGTACAGGCCCAATCTACTCAATCTCTCCTCATAGGAAGCCCAGGAATCAATCTATCCCTCTAACGCAAGTATATCCTCCCTTCGGTAAGGAGGCCGAAACTGTACACCCACTTCGTAATAGACTAAGGGCAGTGGCGCGATGGGGCGGGATGATTGAGGATGGGTTGGCAGGTGTGGGGCGGTGGGGGTTGGGTGGGGGCCGGGGGGTGGGGGGGAGAAAGACAAGGACCGACCGGGATCTCCACCGGGACAGCTAAAAGTGCCATTACAGCTGTCGGAATCGTCCAAAGATTATCCATTAAGACAAAAAAAGGAAACCAGCAGATTAATCAATGCTAAAAGCACCTCGATGGATTTTATGCCATGTTTTGACTCATTCATGATGGGAAGGAAAATTGTGCTCAGATATGAACACATCGTTCTTGCGCATAAATCTGTCTTCCTCCACCGCCGTGATCTTGGCAGCAACGACACTACAGCTGGAGTTTCCCTCTCAGCTCTCGCTCTCCCCGCTTATATTCAAGCCTCAACACTTATCCAAAACGCTCCACGTGGTCGGGATTTGATACGGTCGCCCTCCGACCCACCAACAGCAACCTCTCCAGTTTATACCGCGCCTTTAACGTAGCAAAGCGTCCCGAGGTCGCGTCACAGGAGCGTAAATCAGACAGAATTTGACTCCCAGCCACATAAGAACATAAGAAACAGGAGCAGGAGGAGGCCAATCGGCCCCTCGAGCCATTCAATAAGATCATGGCTGATCCAATCTTGGATTCAACTCCACTTTCCTGCCCGCTCCCCATAACCCTTGATGCCCCTGTTTTTCAAAAATCTGTCTATCTCCACCTTGATTATATTCACTGACTCCGCCTCCACAGCGCTCTGGGGTAGAGAATTACAAAGATTCACGACCCTCTGAGAGACGAAATTCCTCCTCATCTCCGTTTTAAATGGGTGACCCTTTATTCTGAAATTATGCCCCCACGTTCTAGATACCCCCACGAGGGGAAACATCCTCTCGGCATCTACCCTGTCAAGCCCCCTCAGTATCTTATATGTTTCAATAAGATCCCCTCTCACTCTTCTAAACTCCAATGAGTATAGGCCCAACCTGCTCAACCTTTCCTCATAATTCAACCCCTTCATCTCACGAATCAACCTCGTGAACCTTCTCTGAAGCGCCTCCAATGTAAGTATATCCCTCCTTAAATAAGGAGACCAAAACAGTACGCAGTACTCCAGGATAACAACAGAAAATGCTGGAAAAACTCAGCAGGTCAGGCAACATCCGTGGAGAGAAATTTGAGTTGACGTTTCGGGTTGGACCCTTCTTCAAAACTGGAAAGAAAAGAAACTAGATCGGAGGCAGGGCTGCGATCGGACAAAAGAATAAAAGAAACAAAAGAAGTAAAAGAGATTAGAAGCTAGATGAGATGGTAATAGGCTGGGATTAGGTGTAAAGTGTACTGGCAGGGCAAAAGATAGCTGCCAGGTGTGAGAGAGAAACAAAAGGAAAGTGGGGGGGGGGAAAGGAGTGGAACAATTACAAGAGAAAATGAAATGGGGGCCGAGCTTATGATCTGAAATTGTTGAACTTGATATTGAGTCCGGAAGGCTGCAGACTGCCTAATCGGAAGATGAGGTGCTGTTCCTCGAGTTTACGTTGAGCTTCCGTGGAACAATACAAGAGGCCAAGGACGGTGAGGTCCGAGTGGGAATGGGGCGGTGAATTAAAATGACAGGCGACCGGAAGCTCGGGGTCACCCTTACGGACTGAACGGAGGTGTTCCGCAAAGCGGTCACCCAATCTGCGTTTGGTCTCCCCAATGTAGAGGAGACCGCATCGTGAGCAGCGAATACAGTATACTAGATTGCGAGAAGTACAAGTAAATCGCTGTTTCACCTGGAAGGGGTGATTGGGGCCCTGGACAGTGGGAAGGGGGGAGGTATAGGGGCAGGTGTTACATCTCCTCCGCTTGCACGGGAAGGTGCCAGGCGAAGGGGAAGGGCTGTTTGGGGTGATAGAGGAGTGGACTAGGGTGTCTCGGAGAGAGCGGTCCCTGCGGAATGCTGAAAGGGGAGGGGAGGGGAAGATACGTTTGGTGGTGGGATCACTTTGGAGGTAGCGGAAATGCCGGAGGATGATCCATTGAATGTGGAGGCTGGTGGGGTGAAAGGTGAGGACAAGGGAAACCCTATCGTGGTTCCGGGAGGGAGGGGCAGGGGTGAGGGCAGAAGTGTGGCCAGTACTCCAGGTGTGGTCTCACCAATGCCCTGTACAGTTGTAGCAAGACTTCCTACTTTTATACTCATGTAATTCAAATGTCTGCCAATCTCCGCCTTGTTGAATATATATATATATATATATATATATATATAAGACAGGTTATTATCTGAACGGCAATAGATTGGGAGAAGGGGAAGTGCAACGAGACCTGAATGTCCTTGTTCACCAGTCTCTGAAGGTAAGCATGCAGGTGCAGCAGGTGGTTAAGAAGGCAAATGGTATGTTGGCCATCGCAGTGAGAGGGTTAGAGTACAGGAACAAGGATGTCTTGCTGCAGTTGTACAGGGCCTTGGTGAGAGACCACACCTTGAGTATTGTGTGCAGTTTTGGTCGCCTTATCTGAGGAAGGATGTTCTTGCCATGGAGGGAGTGCAGCGAAGATTCACCAGACTGATGCCTGGGATGGCAGGAATGACGTATGAGGAGAGATTGGGTCGATTGGGCTTATATTCGCTAGAGTTTAGAAGAATGGAATACTGCATACAGTTTTGGTGTCCATACTTAAGAAAAGACATACTTGCTCTCGAGTCAGTACAAAGAAGGTTCACTCGGTTAATCCCGGGGATGAGGGGATGGACATATGAGGAGAGGTTGAGTAGATTGGGACTCTACTCATTGGAGTTCAGAAGAATGAGAGGCGATCTTATTGAAACATATAACATTGTGAAGGGGTTGGATCGGGTGGATGCGGGGAGGATGTTCCCGATGATGGGTGAAACTAGAACTAGGGGGCATAGTCTTAGAATAAGGGGCTGCTCTTTCAAAACTGAGATGAGGAGGAACTACTTCACTCAGAGGGTGGTAGGTCCATGGAATATGCTGCCCCAAAAAGCTGTAGAAGCTACATCATTACATAAATTTAAAACAGAAATAGACAGTTTCCTAGAAGTAAAGGGAATTAAGGGTTACGGGGAGCGGGCAGGAATTTGGACATGAGTCTAGGTTCGGATCGGCCATGGCCCTGTGGGTAGCGGAGCGGGCCCAGGGGCCGTGTAGCCTGATCCTGCTCCTATTTCGTGTGTCTAATTCTGTTAGATTCAGGAGATGGTTCTGTGATAGTAGATTGGCGGTTAGGATCAGATCAGCCATGATCTTATTGAATGGCGGAGCAGGCTCGAGGGGCCGAATGGCCTACTCCTGCTCCTATCTTCTGTTTCTATTCAATGGGGGGAGTTCTCCCCGGCGTTCTGGGGCCAATATTTATCCCTCAATCAACATCATAAAAAGCAGATGATCCGATCATTTACCACATTCCTGTTTGTGGGATCTTGCTGTGCGCAAATTGGCTGCCACGTTTCCTACATTACAACAGAGACCACAGTTCCAAAAAAAGTACTGGATTGGCTGTGAAGCACTTTGGGACGTCCTGAGGTCGTGAAAGGCGTTGGAGAAATGCGAGATCTCTCTGGTAACAGAGCAGAGGGGAGGGAAAACATAATTGTTTAATTCTCCAATGTTTGCCTAAGATTTTATTTTTTGGAGCAGGATATCACTTTATTTGGGCACCAGCCAGGGGATTAACTTGCATGGCCTCAGCTCCTTGAAGCCACTTGTCCCCGTGCCAGCCTTTGATAATAACAGGCCTCCCCCTCTCCCACACACACACACACCTCACGCCAAGACTGACTGATTGCAGTCAAGCAGGAAAGACGGATGAGACCCACACACGCCGGAATACGATTGACAGGAGCCCAGACTGACCCCGATCTTCCCAGTCTAAGAATGCCGTCACCAGCCCCCTACAACCCTCCCTATCTCTGTAACCCCCTCCAGCCCCTACACCCCTCCCTATCTCTGTAACCTCCTCCAGCCCCTACAACCCTCCCTATCTCTGCAACCTCCTCCAGCCCCCTACAACCCTCCCTATCTCTGTAACCCCCTCCAGCCCCTACAACCCTCCCTATCTCTGTAACCTTCTCCAGCCCCTACAACCCTCCCTATCTCTGTAACCTTCTCCAGCCCCTACAACCCTCCCTATCTCTGCAACCTCCTCCAGCCCCTACAACCCTCCCTATCTCTGTAACCTCCTCCAGCCCCTACAACCCTCCCTATCTCTGTAACCTCCTCCAGCCCCTACAACACTCCCTATCTCTGTAACCTCCTCCAGCCCCCTACAACCCTCCTTATCTCTGTAACCTCCTCCAGCCCCTACAACCCTCCCTATCTCTGTAACCTCCCCCAGCCCCCTACAACCCTCCCTATCTCTGTAACCTCCTCCAGCCCCCTACAAGCCTCCCTATCTCTGTAACCTCCATAGCCCCTACCACCCTCCCTATCTCTGTAACCTCCTCCAGCCCCTACAACCCTCCCTGTCTCTGTAAACTCCTCCAGCCACTACCACCCTCCCTATCTCTGTAACCTCCTCCAGCCCCTACCACCCTCCCTATCTCTGTAACCCCCTCCAGCCCCTACAACCCTCCCTGTCTCTGCAACCTCCTCCAGCCCCTACCACCCTCCCTATCTCTGTAACCTCCTCCAGCCCCTACAACACTCCCTATCTCTGTAACCTCCTCCAGCCCTCTACAACCCTCCCTATCTCTGAAACCTCCTCCAGCCCCTACAACCCTCCCTATCTCTGTAACCTCCTCCAGCCCCCTACAACCCTCCCTATCTCTGTAACCTCCTCCAGCCGCCTACAACCCTCCCTATCTCTGCAAACTCCTCCAGCCCCCTACAACCCTCCCTATCTCTGTAACCTCCTCCAGCCCTACAACCCTCCCTATCTCTGTAACCTCCTCCAGCCCCCTACAACCCTCCCTATCTCTGTAACCTCCTCCAGACCCTAAAACCCTCCCTATCTCTGTAACCTCCTCCAGCCCCTACAACCCTCCCTATCTCTGTAACCTCCTCCAGCCCCTACCACCCTCCCTATCTCTGTAACCTCCTCCAGCCCCTACAACCCTCCCTATCTCTGTAAACTCCTCCAGCCCTACAACCCTCCCTATCTCTGTAACCTCCTCCAGCCCCCTACAACCCTCCCTATCTCTGTAACCTCCTCCAGCCCCTACAACACTCCCTATCTCTGTAACCTCCTCCAGCCCCCTACAACCCTCCCTATCCCTGTAACCTTCTCCAGCCCCTACAACCCTCCCTATCTCTGTAACCTCCTCCAGCCCCTACAATCCTCCCTATCTCTGTAACCTCCTCCAGCCCCTACAACCCTCCCTATCTCTGTAACCTCCTCCAGCCCCCTACAACCCCTCCCTATCTCTGTAACCTCCTCCAGCCCCTACAACCCTCCCTATCTCTGTAACCTCCTCCAGTTTTTGATGCGAGAGGGGAAGAGTTGGGGGGTTGGGGAGGGTTAAGCATTGATTGAAGTCGGCCAGATGCACTGGCTGTGGGGTTTTTTAGTTTGAAATTGTTATCATTTTTTATCACCTCCTTCTCAACCTGTTTTATCCAAGAGTTTCAAAACTTCTTTCAACACCTGCCATTCCACAACAGCTGTGGCGGAAATTGCAGAAGCTGAGATGAGTGCAGCTATGAATGACTTAAGGGGTAGTGTGCGACTGGCATTCGCTTGGGTGGGGGCAGTGGGCGGGGACGGTGGGGGTGCGGGGTGTTGTCGGAGCATGGAGACTGTTGTGTGCCGGCGCGCGGTTTGCAGCTGTCGATTAAAGTCACTGCACTCACCCGACAGGCGTCTGAGGCTGAACCGGATAAGAGATTAGCGTGCAAAGTTAAAGCACATGGGAATGGGGGGCAAGGTACTGACTTGGATAGAGAACTGGTTGGCAGACAGGAAGCAAAGAGTTGGAATAAACGGGTCTTTTCTTGACCACATCTTGAGTATTGTGTGCAGTTTTGGTCGCCTTATCTGAGGAAGGAAGTTCTTGCCATGGAGGGAGTGCAGCGAAGATTCACCAGACTGTTACCTGGGATGGCAGGAATGACGTATGAGGAGCGATTGGGTCGATTGGGCTTATACTCGCTGGAGTTTAGAAGAATGTGAGGGGGTCTCATTGAAACTTTCTAAAATTCTAACAGGACTAGACAGACTAGATGTAGGAAGGATGTTCCCGATGGCGGGGGAGTCCAGAACCAGGGGTCACAGTCTAAGGATAAGGGGTAAGCCATTTAGGACTGAGATGAGGAGGAATTTCTTCACCCAGAGAGTGGTGAACCTGTGGAATTCTCTACCACAGAAGGCAGTTGAGGCCAACTTATTAAATATATTCAAGAAGGAGTTGGATATATTTCTTAAGGCTAAAGGGATCAAGGGATATGGGGAGAAGGCAGGGACAGGATACTGAATTTGGATGATCAGCCATGATCTCATTGAATGGTGGAGCAGGCTCGAGGGGCCGAATGGCCTACTCCTGCTCCTATCTTCTATGTTTCTAGTTTTCCGAGTGGCGGGCAGTGACTAGTGGGGTACCGCAGGGATCGGTCCTAGAACCCCAGCTATTCACAATATATATTAATGATCTAGACGAGGGAACTAGATGTAATATCTCCAAGTGTGCAGACGACACAAAGCTGGGTGGGCGTGTGTGCTGTGAGGAGGATGCCGAGCAACTCCAGCACGATTTGGACAGGTTGGGTGATTGGGCAGATGCATGGCAGATGCAGTATAATGTGGATAAATGTGAGGTTATCCACTTTGGTGGCAAAAACAGGAAGGCAGATTATTATCTTGCAGTCAGAATCAGGGGAATTTATAATGGGGAACAAAGAAATTGCAGACCAATTAAATACATACTTTGGTTCTGTCTTCACAAAGGAGGACACAAATAACCTCCCAGAGATGCCGGGGAACATAGGGTCTAATGAGAGGGAGGAACTGAATGAAATTAGTATTTGTAGGGAAATGGTGTTAGGGAAATTGACAGGATGGAAGGCCGATACATCCCCAGGGCCTGATAATCTACATCCTAGGGTACTTAAGGAAGTGGCCCCAGAGATAGTAGATGCATTACTGGTCATCTTCCAGAACTCGATAGACTCTGGAACGGTACCCATGGATTGGAGGGTAGCTAATGTTACCCCACTATTCAAAAAAGGTGGTAGAGAGAAAACGGGGAATTATAAACCGGCAAGCCTGACATCGGTAGTGGGGAAAATACTAGACTCCATTATAAAAGATGTAATAGCAGAGCACTTGGAAAACAGTGACAGGATCGGACAAAGTCAACATGGGTTTACAAAAGGTAAATCGAGCTTGACTAATCTACTGGAACTTTTTGAGGATGTAACTGGTAGAATAGATAAGGGAGAACCAGTGGATGTGGTGTATTTGGACTTTCAGAAGGCTTTCGATATGTTCCCGCATAAGAGATTAGCGTGTAAAGTTAAGGCACATGGGATTGGGGGCAAGGTACTGATTGGATAGAGAACTGGTTGGCAGACAGGAAGCAAAGAGTTGGAATAAACAGGTCTTTTTTCGAGTGGCAGGCAGTGACTAGTGGGGTACCGCAGGGATCGGTCCTAGGACCCCAGCTATTAACAATATATATTAATGATCTAAACAAGGGAACTAGACGTAATATCTCCGAGTTTGCAGATGACACAAAGCTGAGTGGGCGTGTGTGCTGTGAGGAGGATGCCGAGAAACTCCAGTACGATTTGGACAGGTTGGGCGATTTGGCAGATGCAGTATAATGTGGATAAATGTGAGGTTATCCACTTTGGTGGCAAAAGCAGGAAGGCAGATTATTATTTGAATGGCAATAGATTGGGAGAAGGGGAAGTGCAAAGAGACCTGGGTGTTCTTGTGCACCAGTCGCTGAAGGTAAGCATGCAGGTGCAGCAGGCGGTTAAGAAGGCAAATGGTATGTTGGCCTTCGTAGCAAGAGGGTTCGAGTACAGGAACAAGGATGTCTTGCTACAGTTGTACAGGGCCTTGGTGAGACCACACCTTGAGTATTGTGTGCAGTTTTGGTCGCCTTACCTGAGGAAGGACGTTCTTGCCATGGAAGGAGTGCAGCGAAGATTCACCAGGCTGATACCTGGGGATGGCAGGAATGACGTATGAGGAGAGATTGGGTCGATTGGGCTTATACTCACTGGAGTTTAGAAGATTGAGAGTTGATCTCATGAAACTTATAAAATTCTAACAGGACTAGACAGACTAGATGCAGGAAGGATGTTCCCGTTGGCGGGGGAGTCCAGAACCAGGGTCACGAGTCTAAGAATAAGGGGTAAGCCATTTAGGACAGAGATGAGGAGAATTTCTTCACCCAGAGAGTGGTGAACCTGTGGAATTCTCTACCACAGAAGGCAGTAGAGGCCAATTCATTAAATATATTCAAGAAGGAGTGAGATATATTTCTTAAGGCTAAAGGGATCAAGGGGATATGGGAGAAGGCAGGGACAGGGGACCGAGTTTGGATGATCAGCCATGATCTCATTGAATGGTGGAGCAGGCTCGAGGGGCCGAATGGCCTACTCCTATCTTCTATGTTTCTATGAACCAGACAGCTGGCAACCTCGGCGGATCATTTGACCCCGAAATGAGCTTCCGACCACACATCCTCTCCACCGCCACCACTGCCTAGATCCACCCTCTGTAACATCGCCCATCTCAGCCCACTGCCACAGCCCGAACACCAATGAAAACCCTCATCCCGTGCCCATTTGTCGCCTCCGGACTCTAACTGTTCCAACGCTCTCCTGGCCGGCATCCCATGTCCCAAACTCCTTAAACCTCAGCTCGTCCGAAACTCTGCCACTCCCGTGTCCTAACTCGCACCAAGCCCCGTTCACCCATCGCCCCTCCCTGTGCTGGCTGACCTCCACTGGCTCCCGGTCCGGCAACGCCTCGATTTTAAAATTCTCATCCTCCGGTTCAAATCCCTCCGTGGCCTCCTCGCTCCCCCCTCCCTATCTCTAACCCTCCTCCAGCCCCTACAACCCTCCTATCTCTGTAACCTCCTCCAGCCCCTACAACCCTCCCTATCTCTAACCTCCTCCAGCCCCTACAACCCTCCCTATCTCTGTAACCTCCTCCAACCTCTACAACCCTCCCTATCTCTGTAACCTCCTCCAGCCCCCTACAACCCTCCCTATCTCTGTAACCTCCTCCAGCCCCTACAACCCTCCCTATCTCTGTAACCTCCTCCAGCCCCCTACAACCCTCCCTATCTCTGTAACCTCCTCCAGCCCCCTACAACCCTCCCTATCTCTGTAACCTCCTCCAGCCCCTACACCCCTCCCTATCTCTGTAACCTCCTCCAGCCCCCTACAACCCTCCCTATCTCTGTAACCTCCTCCAGCTCCTATAACCCTCTCTATCTCTGTAACCTCCTCCAGCCCCACAACCCTCCCTATCTCTGTAACCTCCTCCAGCCCCTACAAACCCTCCCTATCTCTGTAACATCCTCCAGCCCCCTATAACGCTCCCTATCTCTGTAATCTCCTCCAGCCCCTACAACCCTCCCTATCTCTGTAACCTCCTCCAGTCCCCTACAACCTTCCCTATCCCTGTAACCTCCTCCAGTCCCCTACAACCCTCCCTATCTCTGTAACCTCCTCCAGCCCTACAACCCTCCCTATCTCTGTAACCTCCTCCAGCCCCTACAAACCTCCCTACCTACTCTGTAACCTCCTCCAGCCCCACAACCCTCCCCTATCTCTGTAACATCCTCCAGCCCCCTACAACCCTCCCTATCTCTGTAACCTCCTCCAGCCCCACAACCCTCCCTATCTCTGTAACCTCCTCCAGCCCCCTACAAACCCTCCCTATCTCTGTAACCTCCTCCAGCCCCTACAACCCTCCCTATCTCTGTAACCTCCTCCAGCCCCCTACAACCCTCCCTATCTCTGTAACCTCCTCCAGCTCCTATAACCCTCTCTATCTCTGTAACCTCCTCCAGCCCCCTACAACCCTCCCTATCCTGTAACCTCCTCCAGCCCCCTACAATCCTCCCTATCTCTGTAACCTCCTTCAGCCCCTACAATCCTCCCTATCTCTGTAACCTCCTCAGCCCCTACAATCCTCCCTATCTCTGTAACCTCCTCCAGCCCCCTACAACCCTCCCAGATCACAGAAATCACAGAAACTCCACAGTGCAGATAGAGGCCATTTCGGCCCATCGAGCCTGCACCGACACATATCCCACCCGATCCCCGTAACCCCTACACCAACACATATCCCACCCTATCCCCGTAACCCCACGTATTTAATCCCCCTAACACTAAGGGTCAATTTATCATAGCCAATCAACCTAACCCGCACATCTTTGGACTGTGGGAGGAAACCGGAGCACCCGGAGGAAACCCACGCAAACACGGGGAGAATGTGCAAACTCCACACAGACAGTCACCCCGAGGCCGGATTCGAACCCGGGTCCCTGGCGCTGAGGCAACAGTGCTAACCACTATGCCACCTGCGCTCCGCGCTCCTGCGCTCTCTGCGCTCCTCCAATTCTGCCCTCTTGAGCATCCCCCCGATTTCCATCGCTCCACCATTGGCGGCCGTGCTTCAGCCGCCTGGCCCCCAAGCTCTGGAATTCCCTCCCTGAACCTCTCCGCCTCTCTCCTCCATTAAGACGCTCCTTAAAACCTGCCTCTTTGACCAAGCTTTTGGTCACCTGTCCAAATATCGCCGTATGAGGCTCGGTGTCAAATTTTGTCGGATTTACGTGCCTGTGAAGGGTCTGGTGACGCTTTACTACATTAAAGGGGCTACATCAATGCAAATTATTATTGTTGTAGAGGTTGTCTGCAGATCTGGGGTTGGAGCTCCCCCTAGAGGCTCGATAAGGGGATGCACAGGGTGGTACTAAGACATATTTGCCAGGAAAGATCCCAGTCTTTCCCGTGAGCTAGGTTTGCTGATCTCAGATAAGCAAACATCAGGGTTGCACGGGGGCAAGGGGAGAAAATAGCACAGCGCGAGGGAACACAGTGATGTACCTGCCCTGGTTCTGTGGGTCCCTCTCTGTCTCTCTCTCTCTAATGTAACAGGCTCGAGGGGCTGAATGGCCTCCTCCTGTTCCTAATGTAACAGGCTCGAGGGTCTGAATGGCCTCCTCCTGTTCCTAATGTAAC
>NC_141019.1:37872398-37949898 GCF_052327205.1 Somniosus microcephalus | reverse complement strand
AGCGAGGGAGGGAGAGGGAGAGAGAGAGAGGGAGACGGGGTGTTGAGCAGAAAGAGGCACAGGTGGGGAGTTACTGGAGTTAGGATGTTGTGCAAATGAATGACCTTTCAATGCAGCCCAGTTATCGAGTGCACCTTCTCTCTGGTTAGACTTCAAATACGAGCTAAGAAGGAAGAGCGAGAGAAATATATTCACAAATCCGTAAATGTGGCAGATCAAGGTTTATAACTATCAGGAAAGACTGAACAGGCTGGGGCTCTTTTATCTAGCAAGGAGAAGGCTGAGGGGTGACCTGATAGAGGTCTTTAAAATTATGAAGGGGTTTCGATAGGGTAGACGTAGAGAAGATGTTTCCACTTGTGGGGGAGAGCAGAACTAGGGGCCATCAATATAAGATCGTCACTAATAAATCCAATCGGGAATTCAGGAGAAACTTCTTTACTCAGAGTGGTGAGAATGTGGAACTCACTAACACAGAGTGGTTGAGGTGAATAGTATAGATTCACTTTTATTGAAGTGTAATCACTGGCCCTCTAACAGTGCGGCGCTCCCTCAGTACTGCCCCTCCGACAGTGCGGCGCTCCCTCAGTACTGCCCCTCTAACAGTGCGGCGCTCCCTCAGTACTGCCCCTCCGACAGTGCGGCGCTCCCTCAGTACTGCCCCTCTAACAGTGCGGCGCTCCCTCAGTACTGCCCCTCCGACAGTGCGGCGCTCCCTCAGTACTGCCCCTCTAACAGTGCGGCGCTCCCTCAGTACTGCCCCTCTAACAGTGCGGCGCTCCCTCAGTACTGCCCCTCCCACGGTGCGGCGCTCCCTCAGTACTGCCCCTCAGACAATGCGGTGCTCCCTCAGTACTGCCCCTCCGACAGTGCGGCGCTCCCTCAGTACTGCCCCTCCCACGGTGCGGCGCTCCCTCAGTACTGCCCCTCCGACAGTGCGGCGCACCCTCAGCACTGCCCCTCCGACAGTGCGGCGCTCCCTCAGTACTGCCCCTCCGACAGTGCGGCACTCCCTCAGTACTGCCCCTCTAACAGTGCGGCGCTCCCTCAGTACTGCCCCTCCGACAGTGCGGCGCTCCCTCAGTACTGCCCCTCCCACAGTGCGGCGCACCCTCAGTACTGGCCCTCCGACAGTGCGGCGCTCCCTCAGTACTGCCCCTCCGACAGTGCGGCCCTCCCTCAGCACTGCCCCTCCGACAGTGCGGCGCTCCCTCAGTACTGCCCCTCCGACAGTGCGGCACTCCCTCAGTACTGGCCCTCCGACAGTGCGGCACTCCCTCAGTACGGCCCCTCCGACAGTGCGGTGCTCCCTCAGTACTGCCCCTCTGACAGTGCGGCGCACCCTCAGCACTGCCCCTCCGACAGTGCGGCGCTCCCTCAGTAATGCCCCTCCGACAGTGCGGCGCACCCTCAGCACTGTCCCTCCGACAATGCGGCGCTCCCTCAGTACTGCCCCTCCGACAGTGCGGCGCTCCCTCAGCACTGCCCCTCCGACAGTGCGGCACTCCCTCAGTACTGGCCCTCCGACAGTGCGGCGCTCCCTCAGTACCGCCCCTCCGACAGTGCGGCGCTCCCTCAGTACTGCCCCTCAGACAGTGCGGCACTCCCTCAGTACTGGCCCTCCGACAGTGCGGCGCTCCCTCAGTACTGCCCCTCCGACAGTGCGGCGCTCCTTCAGTACTGCCCCTCCCACAGTGCGGCGCTCCCTCAGTACTGCCCCTCCCACAGTGCGGCGCTCCCTCAGTACTGCCCCTCCGACAATGCGGCACTCCCTCAGTACTGGCCCTCCGACAGTGCGGTGCTTCTTCAGTACCGCCCCTCTGCCAGTGCAGTGCTCCCTCAGTACTGCCCCTCCGACAGTGCGGCGCTCCCTGAGTACTGCCCCTTCCACCGTGCAGCACTCCCTCAGTCAACATCGGAGCTCAGCTACAACAGCGCAAGCTGTTAGACAGCGCGCGATTTAGACTGGGGATTGTGACACACACAGCACCCTAGGCTAGATAAGGGAATCAATCACTCTTGGACTGTGGGCATCGCTGGCAAAGATGCCATTTATTCCCCCTCCCTAATTGCCCTTGAGAAGGTGGTGGTGAGCCGCCTTCTTGAACCGCGGCAGTCCGTCTGGTGAAGGTGCTCCCACAGCGCCGCTAGTTCCGGGTTTCTTGACCCAGTTACGATGAGGTAACAGCCCTTACATTTCCCAAGTCGTGATGGTGTGTGACTTGGAGTGGGGGAGCTTGGAGGCGATGGTGTTCCCATGCACCTGCCCAATCCTCTCCGCCTCTCTCTCTCTCTCCCCCTTTACGATGCTCCTTAAAACCTCCCTCTTTGACCAAGCTTTTGGTCACCTGCCCGAATATCTCCTTATGTGGCTTGGGGTCCCATTATTGACGTGGGCTCCTGTGAAGCACCTTGGGACGTTTTACTATGTTAAAGGCGCTATATAAATGGGGGTTGTTGTTGCTGCCCTTGTCCTTCTAGGTGGGAGAGGTCGCGGGTTTGAGAGGTGCTGCCGAGGAAGCCTTGGCGAGTTGCTGCAGTGCACCTTGTAGATGGTGCACACCTCCGGGTGTGAAGTGACTTTGGTTAGGGAACTAAAACTATGTTTATTTGAGGAGTGAGGTCGGCAGGGGGGCAGGGGGTTGCGAAAAGGGATAGAATTGTGTGCAATTTTGGTCGCCTTATCTGAGGAAGGATGTTCTTGCCACGGAGGGAGTGCAGCGAAGATTCACCAGACTGATACCTGGGATGGCAGGAATGACGTATGAGGAGAGATTGGGTCGATTGGGCTTATACTCGCTGGAGTTTAGAAGAATGAGAGGGGATCTCATTAAAACTTATAAAATTCTAACAGGACTAGACAGACTAGATGCAGGAAGGATGTTCCCGGTGGCGGGGGAGTCCAGAACCAGGGGTCACAGTCTAAGGATAAGGGGTAAGCCATTTAGGATCTGAGATGAGGAGGAATTTCTTCACCCAGAGAGTGGTGAACCTGTGGAATTCTCTACCACAGAAGGCAGTTGAGGCCAATTCATTAAATATATTCAAGAAGGAGTTGAATATATTTCTTAAGGCTAAAGGGATCAAGGGATATGGGGAGAAAGCAGGGACAGGGTACTGAATTTGGATGATCAGCCATGATCGCATTAAATGGCGGAGCAGGCTCGAGGGGCCGAATGGCCTACTCCTGCTCCTATCTTCTATGTTTCTATGTTTTTATGAATGTCAATCTCCATCTCTCCTTTGTTGATCATTAACAGCGAGGGAGATATTTCATACTGGTCCGGGTTCATTAACTGGATTTGAAAGCTGGAGGCGACAGTCACAATCTGTAACTCTGCCTTGCGATGCTGCATTGTGTGGAATATCACAGGGTCGTTTGTCTTCAAAGCACGAGATAAGATCATTATCACAGTTAGTTCTCCCTGGCACGGCTCGCAGTGTGGGAGATTATGGGATACTATTCGTCACCTCTCGAATTTCCCTGCGCCTCCAATGAATCCCAAATTCTATTTTATTTTCCGATACACCCCTCACTGTAACAACATACTGCACATTGTCACTGTAACACTCTGATACACCCCTCGCTGTGACTGTAACACTCTGATACACCCCTCACTGTAACAACATACTGCACATTGTCACTGTAACACTCTGATACACCCCTCGCTGTAAGAATATAACCCCTCACTGTCACTGTAACACTCTGATATACCCCACACCCCTCACTGTAACACTCTGATATACCCCACACCCCTCACTGTTGCGCTCTGATATACCCCACCCCCTCACTGTAACACTCTAATATACCCCACACCCCTCACTGTAACACTCTGATATACCCCACACCCCTCACTGTTGCGCTCTGATATACCCCACACCCCTCACTGTAACACTCTAATATACCCCACTCTGACCCTCACCCTGAATAAACAGCGACTCTGTACAGTTACAGCGAGTGACCCTTACCCTGAATAAATAGTGACTCTGTACAGTTACACAGTGAGTGACCCTTACCCTGAATAAACAGTGACTCTGTACAGTTACACAGTGAGTGACCCTTACCCTGAATAAACAGTGAGTCTGTACAGTTACACAGTGAGGGACCCTTACCCTGAATAAACAGTGACTCTGTACAGTCACACAGTGAGTGACCCTTACCCTGAATAAACCGTGACTCTGTACAGTTACACAGTGAGTGACCCTTACCCTGAATAAACAGTGACTCTGTACAGTTACACAGTGAGTGACCCTTACCCTGAATAAACAGTGACTCTGTACAGTTACACAGTGAGTGACCCTTACCCTGAATAAACAGTGACTCTGTACAGTTACAGTGAGTGACCCTTACCCTGAATAAACAGTGACTCTGTACAGTTACACAGTGAGTGACCCTTACCCTGAATAAACAGTGACTCTGTACAGTTACACAGTGAGTGACCCTTACCCTGAATAAACAGTGACTCTGTACAGTTACACAGTGAGTGACCCTTACCCTGAATAAACAGTGACTCTGTACAGTTACAGTGAGTGACCCTTACCCTGAATAAACAGTGACTCTGTACAGTTACACAGTGAGTGACCCTTACCCTGAATAAACAGTGACTCTGTACAGTTACACAGCGAGTGACCCTTACCCTGAATAAACAGTGACTCTGTACAGTTACACAGCGAGTGACCCTTACCCTGAATAAACAGTGACTCTGTACAGTTACAGTGAGTGACCCTTACCCTGAATAAACAGTGACTCTGTACAGTTACAGTGAGTGACCCTTACCCTGAATAAACAGTGACTCTGTACAGTTACACAGTGAGTGACCCTTACCCTGAATAAACAGTGACTCTGTACAGTTACAGTGAGTGACCCTTACCCTGAATAAACAGTGACTCTGTACAGTTACAGTGAGTGACCCTTACCCTGAATAAACAGTGACTCTGTACAGTTACACAGTGAGTGACCCTTACCCTGAATAAACAGTGACTCTGTGCAGTTAGTGAGTGACCCTTACCCTGAATAAACAGTGACTCTGTACAGTTACACAGTGAGTGACCCTTACCCTGAATAAACAGTGACTCTGTACAGTTACAGTGAGTGACCCTTACCCTGAATAAACAGTGACTCTGTACAGTTACACAGTGAGTGACCCTTACCCTGAATAAACAGTGACTCTGTACAGTTACACAGTGAGTGACCCTTACCCTGAATAAACAGTGACTCTGTACAGTTACACAGTGAGTGACCCTTACCCTGAATAAACAGTGACTCTGTACAGTTACAGTGAGTGACCCTTACCCTGAATAAACAGTGACTCTGTACAGTTACACAGCGAGTGACCCTTACCCTGAATAAACAGTGACTCTGTACAGTTACAGTGAGTGACCCTTACCCTGAATAAACAGTGACTCTGTACAGTTACAGTGAGTGACCCTTACCCTGAATAAACAGCGACTCTGTACAGTTACACAGTGAGTGACCCTTACCCTGAATAAACAGTGACTCTGTACAGTTACACAGTGAGTGACCCTTACCCTGAATAAACAGTGACTCTGTACAGTTACAGTGAGTGACCCTTACCCTGAATAAACAGTGACTCTGTACAGTTACAGTGAGTGACCCTTACCCTGAATAAACAGCGACTCTGTACAGTTACACAGTGAGTGACCCTTACCCTGAATAAACAGTGACTCTGTACAGTTACACAGTGAGTGACCCTCACCCTGAATAAACAGGAACTCTACACTGGCAGTAATTAGCCTCACAGACCACTGGGCAGGGAAGAGGGGAAAATATTAACCTGGGTTCCTGCTCCCTAACACTGTCCAGTGACCCACACCTGCCACTCCACACAACCCATCCCATCGATGGAAAGTGCGGAGACCAGTTCAAGACAGAATTAGGGCTCGTCTGTGATGTCTAGCACAGTCAAATAGCCGACAACCCTCACACTTCAGTAATGCCAACTCGGGAAAGTTTCTGGAGTGCTCCTGTGGAAGGGACGGGTTAGAAAGAAAGAAATAACACATGGTACTGAGGGAGCGCCGCACTGTCGGAGGGGCAGTACTGAGGGAGCGCCGCACTGTCGGAGGGGCAGTACTGAGGGAGCGCCGCACTGTCGGAGGGGCAGTACTGAGGGAGCGCCGCACTGTCGGAGGGGCGGTATTGATGGGATGCTACACTGTCGGAGGGGCAGTACTGAGGGAGCGCTGCACTGTCGGAGGGACGGTACTGAGGGAGCGCCGCACTGTCGGAGGGGCAGTACTGAGGGAGCGCCACACTGTCGGAGGGGCAGTACTGAGGGAGCGCTGCTCTGTCGGAGGGACGGTACTGAGGGAGCGCCGCACTGTCGGAGGGGCAGTACTGAGGGAGCGCCGCACTGTCGGAGGGGCAGTACTGAGGGAGCGCCGCACTGTTGGAGGGGCAGTACTGAGGGAGCGCCGCACTGATGGAGGGGCAGTACTGAGGGAGCACCGCACTGTCAGAGGGGCAGTACTGAGGGAGTGCCGCACTGTCGGAGGGTGCAGTACTGAGGGAGCGCCGCACTGATGGAGGGGCAGTACTGAGGGAGCACCGCACTGTCAGAGGGGCAGTACTGAGGGAGTGCCGCACTGTCGGAGGGTGCAGTACTGAGGGAGTGCCGCACTGTCGGAGGGTGCAGTACTGAGGGAGTGCCGCACTGTCGGAGGGTGCAGTACTGAGGGAGCGCTGCACTGTCGGAGGGGCAGTACTGAGGGAGTGCCGCACTGTCGGAGGGGCAGTACTGAGGGAGCGCCACACTGTCGGAGGGGCAGTACTGAGGGAGCGCCGCACTGTCGGAGGGGCAGTACTGAGGGAGCGCCGCACTGTCGGAGGGGCAGTACTGAGGGAGCGCCGCACTGTCGGAGGGGCGGTATTGATGGGATGCTACACTGTCGGAGGGGCAGTACTGAGGGAGCGCTGCACTGTCGGAGGGACGGTACTGAGGGAGCGCCGCACTGTCGGAGGGGCAGTACTGAGGGAGCGCCACACTGTCGGAGGGGCAGTACTGAGGGAGCGCTGCTCTGTCAGAGGGACGGTACTGAGGGAGCGCCGCACTGTCGGAGGGGCAGTACTGAGGGAGCGCCGCACTGTCGGAGGGGCAGTACTGAGGGAGCGCCGCACTGTTGGAGGGGCAGTACTGAGGGAGCGCCGCACTGATGGAGGGGCAGTACTGAGGGAGCACCGCACTGTCAGAGGGGCAGTACTGAGGGAGTGCCGCACTGTCGGAGGGTGCAGTACTGAGGGAGTGCCGCACTGTCGGAGGGTGCAGTACTGAGGGAGTGCCGCACTGTCGGAGGGTGCAGTACTGAGGGAGTGCCGCACTGTCGGAGGGTGCAGTACTGAGGGAGCGCCGCACTGTCGGAGGGGCAGTACTGAGGGTGTGCCGCACTGTCGGAGGGGCAGTACTGAGGGAGCGCCACACTGTCGGAGGGGCAGTACTGAGGGAGTGCCGCACTGTCAGAGGGGCAGTACTGAGGGAGTGCCGCACTGTCGGAGGGTGCAGTACTGAGGGAGTGCCGCACTGTCAGAGGGGCAGTACTGAGGGAGTGCCGCACTGTCGGAGGGTGCAGTACTGAGGGAGTGCCGCACTGTCAGAGGGGCAGTACTGAGGGAGTGCCGCACTGTCGGAGGGTGCAGTACTGAGGGAGTGCCGCACTGTCGGAGGGTGCAGTACTGAGGGAGTGCCGCACTGTCGGAGGGGCAGTACTGAGGGAGCGCCGCACTGTTGGAGGGGCAGTACTGAGGGAGCGCCGCACTGATGGAGGGGCAGTACTGAGGGAGCACCGCACTGTCAGAGGGGCAGTACTGAGGGAGTGCCGCACTGTCGGAGGGTGCAGTACTGAGGGAGTGCCGCACTGTCGGAGGGTGCAGTACTGAGGGAGTGCCGCACTGTCGGAGGGTGCAGTACTGAGGGAGTGCCGCACTGTCGGAGGGTGCAGTACTGAGGGAGCGCCGCACTGTCGGAGGGGCAGTATTGAGGGTGTGCCGCACTGTCGGAGGGGCAGTACTGAGGGAGCGCCACACTGTCGGAGGGGCAGTACTGAGGGAGTGCCGCACTGTCAGAGGGGCAGTACTGAGGGAGTGCCGCACTGTCGGAGGGTGCAGTACTGAGGGAGTGCCGCACTGTCAGAGGGGCAGTACTGAGGGAGTGCCGCACTGTCGGAGGGTGCAGTATTGAGGGAGTGCCGCACTGTCAGAGGGGCAGTACTGAGGGAGTGCCGCACTGTCGGAGGGTGCAGTACTGAGGGAGTGCCGCACTGTCGGAGGGTGCAGTACTGAGGGAGTGCCGCACTGTCGGAGGGTGCAGTACTGAGGGAGCGCCGCACTGATGGAGGGGCAGTACTGAGGGAGCACCGCACTGTCAGAGGGGCAGTACTGAGGGAGTGCCGCACTGTCGGAGGGCCAGTACTGAGGGAGCACCGCACTGTCAGAGGGGCAGTACTGAGGGAGTGCCGCACTGTCGGAGGGTGCAGTACTGAGGGAGCGCCGCACTGTCGGAGGGTGCAGTACTGAGGGAGTGCCGCACTGTCGGAGGGGCAGTACTGAGGGAGCGCCGCACTGTCGGAGGGTGCAGTACTGAGGGAGTGCCGCACTGTCGGAGGGGCAGTACTGAGGGAGTGCCGCACTGTCGGAGGGTCAGTACTGAGGGAGCGCCGCACTGTCGGAGGGGCAGTACTGAGGGAGTGCCGCACTGTCGGAGGGGCAGTACTGAGGGAGTGCCGCACTGTCGAAGGGTCAGTACTGAGGGAGTGCCGCACTGTCGGAGGGTCAGTACTGAGGGAGCGCCGCACTGTCAGAGGGGCAGTACTGAGGGAGTGCCGCACTGTCGGAGGGGCAGTACTGAGGGAGTGCCGCACTGTCGGAGGGGCGGTACTGAGGGAGCGCAGCACTGTCGGAGGGGCAGTACTGAGGGAGCGCCGCACTGTCGGAGGGGCAGTACTGAGGGAGTGCCACACTGTCGGAGGGGCAGTACTGAGGGAGTGCCGCACTGTCAGAGGGGCAGTACTGAGGGAGTGCCGCACTGTCGGAGGGGCAGTACTGAGGGAGCACCGCACTGTCGGAGGGGCAGTACTGAGGGAGCGCCGCACTGTTGGAGGGGCAGTACTGAGGGAGCGCCGCACTGATGGAGGGGCAGTACTGAGGGAGTGCCGCACTGTCGGAGGGGCAGTACTGAGGGAGTGCCGCACTGTCGGAGGGGCAGTACTGAGGGAGCACCGCACTGTCGGAGGGGCAGTACTGAGGGAGCACCGCACTGTCGGAGGGGCAGTACTGAGGGAGTGCCGCACTGTCGGAGGGTGCAGTACTGAGGGAGCGCCGCACTGTCGGAGGGTGCAGTACTGAGGGAGCGCCGCACTGTCGGAGGGGCAGTACTGAGGGAGGGCTGCACTGTCGGAGGGGCAGTACTGAGGGAGCGCCGCACTGTCGGAGGGGCAGTACTGAGGGAGCACCGCACTGTCGGAGGGGCAGTACTGAGGGAGTGCCGCACTGTCGGAGGGGCAGTACTGAGGGAGCACCGCACTGTCGGAGGGGCAGTACTGAGGGAGCGCCGCACTGTCGGAGGGGCAGTACTGAGGGAGTGCCGCACTGTCGGAGGGGCAGTACTGAGGGAGCACCGCACTGTCGGAGGGGCAGTACTGAGGGAGCGCCGCACTGTCGGAGGGGCAGTACTGAGGGAGTGCCGCACTGTCGGAGGGTGCAGTACTGAGGGAGCGCCGCACTGTTGGAGGGGCAGTACTGAGGGAGCGCCGCACTGTCGGAGGGGCGGTACTGAGGGAGCGCCGCACTGTCGGAGGGGCGGGTACTGAGGGAGCGCCGCACTGTTGGAGGGGCAGTACTGAGGGAGCGCCGCACTGTTGGAGGGGCAGTACTGAGGGAGCGCCGCACTGTCGGAGGGGCGGTACTGAGGGAGCGCCGCACTGTCGGAGGGGCGGTACTGAGGGAGCGCCGCACTGTCGGAGGGGCGGTACTGAGGGAGCGCCGCACTGTCAGAGGGGCGGTACTGAGGGAGCGCCGCACTGTCGGAGGGGCAGTACTGAGGGAGTGCCGCACTGTCGGAGGGTGCAGTACTGAGGGAGCGCCGCACTGTTGGAGGGGCAGTACTGAGGGAGCGCCGCACTGTCGGAGGGGCGGTACTGAGGGAGCGACGCACTGTCGGAGGGGCAGTACTGAGGGAGCGACGCACTGTTGGAGGGGCAGTGCTGAGGGAGCGCCGCACTGTCGGAGGGGCGGTACTGAGGGAGCGACGCACTGTCGGAGGGGCAGTACTGAGGGAGCGCCGCACTGTCGGAGGGGCGGTACTGAGGGAGCGCCGCACTGTCGGAGGGGCGGTACTGAGGGAGCGCCGCACTGTTGGAGGGGCAGTACTGAGGGAGCGCCGCACTGTTGGAGGGGCAGTACTGAGGGAGTGCCGCACTGTTGGAGGGGCAGTACTGGGAGCGCCGCACTGTCGGAGGGGCGGTACTGAGGGAGCGCCGCACTGTCGGAGGGGCGGTACTGAGGGAGTGCCGCACTGTCGGAGGGTGCAGTACTGAGGGAGTGCCGCACTGTCGGAGGGTGCAGTACTGAGGGAGTGCCGCACTGTCGGAGGGTGCAGTACTGAGGGAGTGCCGCACTGTCGGAGGGGCAGTACTGAGGGAGTGCCGCACTGTCGGAGGGTGCAGTACTGAGGGAGTGCCGCACTGTCGGAGGGGCAGTACTGAGGGAGCGCCGCACTGTCAGAGGGGCAGTACTGAGGGAGTGCCGCACTGTCGGAGGGGCAGTACTGAGGGAGCACCGCACTGTCGGAGGGGCAGTACTGAGGGAGCGCCGCACTGTCGGAGATGTTAAACTGAGATGTTGGCCCCCCTCACGTGAAAGTAAAAGATCCCACGGCACTATTTCGAAGAAGAGCGGGGGTGGGGGGCGGGGATTGTCCCTGGTGCCCTGGCCAATATTTATCCCTCAATCAACATCATTAAAAACAGATTATCTGAGTCATTATCACATTGCTGTTTGTGGGAGCTTGCTGTGCGCAAATTGGCTGCTGCATTTGCTTCATTACGGCAGTGACCACACTTCAAAAAAAGTACTTTATTGGCTGTGAATCGCTTTGGGACATCCGGTGGTCATGAAAGGTGCTGGAGAAATGTGAGTTTGTTCTTGTTATACCTTCCCTCGAGTCAGAAAAACAACCGTTCACCACTGGCCTCTGCTCTCTGTCTCTTAGCCAAAGTGCGGAGGCCAGAATTGGGACATCACGCTCCAGCTGGGGACTGAGCCTCGGATACTTGTTGGCCGCAGCCTGCGGAGGGCATCTGGTCTGTTTAACGAACTGCTGCCTCTGGTTCCCGCTAACCCCCCGCCCCCCCCCGTTGCAATCTACTCGTGCAGATCGGATTCAGCAACTCCAGTCACTCACGGCCACCAAGGGCTTGTAAAATGATTATTGCGCAGTCCACCTCTTTGAAGGGTGACAGCCGTTGGGGAGAGGTTGGGGAGGGGGTGGTGCTGGTAAATTAAAACAACATGCCCAGGCTCTGCGTATAACCGGTCAAATAACAATGACCGCCCTACCACACAACAGATTCGCTCGACCGCGGTTTAACTCTTTGAACGCTCAGGTGTACGCGTGTCAGACTTGCGTCGGTGGGTCGCTCTCTCTCTCCCGCCTCCGAGGCAGGGGATCGTGGGGTTCGAGCCCCATTCCTCCATTAGACTCGAGCCCCGCAATCCCAGGTCGACACTCTCCGGAGCCAGCACTGAGGAAGCCCTGCACTGTCGGAGGGGCAGTACTGAGGGAGCGCCGCACTGTCAGAGGGGCAGTACTGAGGGAGCGCCGCACTATCGGCGGGGCAGTACTGAGGGAGCGCCGCAC
Source organism: Somniosus microcephalus (assembly GCF_052327205.1). Classification (NCBI taxonomy): domain Eukaryota; kingdom Metazoa; phylum Chordata; class Chondrichthyes; order Squaliformes; family Somniosidae; genus Somniosus; species Somniosus microcephalus. The sequence continues at coordinate 37,938,028 of NC_141019.1, read as the reverse complement.
TATCGGCGGGGCAGTACTGAGGGAGCGCCGCACTGTCAGAGGGGCAGTACTGAGGGAGCGCCGCACTGTCAGAGGGGCAGTACTGAGGGAGCGCCGCACTATCAGAGGGGCAGTACTGAGGGAGCGCCGCACTGTTGGAGGGGCAGTACTGAGGGAGCGCCACACTGTCGGAGGGGCAGTACTGAGGGAGTGCTGCACTGTCGGAGGGGCAGTACTGAGGGAGCGCCGCACTGTCGGAGGGGCAGTACTGAGGGAGCGCCGCACTGTCGGAGGGGCAGTACTGAGGGAGCACCACACTGTCGGCGGGGCAGTACTGAGGGAGTGCCGCACTGTCAGAGGGGCAGTACTGAGGGAGCGCCACACTGTCGGAGGGTCAGTACTGAGGGAGCGCCGCACTGTCGGAGGGTCAGTACTGAGGAGCGCCGCACTGTCGGAGGTGCCGTCTTTCAGACTAGACGTTAAACTGAGGCCCTGTCTGCTCCCTCGGGTGGACGTCAAAGATCCCACTGGCCACTATTTCGAAGAAGAGCAGGGGGGAGTTCTCCCCGGTGACCTGGGGCCAATATTTATCCCTCAACCAACATTACTAAAAACAGATGATCTGGTCATTTATCACATTGCTGTGTGTGGGAGCTTGCTGTGCGCAAATTGGCTGCCGCGTTTCCCACATTACAACAGTGACCACACTTCAAAAAAAGTACTTCATTGGCTGTGAAGCGATTTGGGACGTCCTGAGGTGGCAGAGAAATTGGAGTCTTTCTTTCTTAATCAGTTTGTTTGGCCCGTTGGCACAACTGTGTTGAACAGGCTGATCTCTCACTGTCCTTCAATATTGTAAGTTTGTAAATCCGATATCCCCCCCAGTGCAGTTGGTAGGGGGGGTGGGCGGGGGCTGGGCGTCGCTGAATTTCACCTCTGGGTCAGGATGTGATGAGGAATCAGCCTCTGCCAATCATTGTCCAGTGCAAGCAGACCATCCGGCAAGAACAGGTTTAGGATCGAGTCTGAGACACCTTCCCCTCCCATGGTCACATTTAATTCTCCTTCTCCTTCTCTCTCTCTCTCGCTCTGTCTCTCTCGCTCTCTGTCTCTGTCTCTCTCTCTTCCCCCTCTCTCTCTTTCTCTCTGTCTCTCTCCCTATCTCACTGTCTCTCTCACTCTCTCTCACTATCCCCTATCTCTCTCTCTCTCACTCTCTCTGTCTCTTTCTCTCCATCTCTCTGTCTCTCTCTCGCTCTCTCTCTTTCTTCCCGCCTCTCTCTCTTTGTCTCTCACTGTCTCTGTCTCTCTCTCTCTGTCTCTCCCTCTCTCTCTCTCTCTCTCTCTCTCCCTCTCTCTCTGACTCTCTCTCTCTCTCCGTCTCTCCCTCCCTCTCTCCCTGTCTCTCTCTCTCTCTCTCTCTCTGTCTCTCTCTCTCTCTCTGTGTATCTCCCTCTCTCTCTCTCCCTCTCTCTCTGACTCTCTCTCTCTCTCCGTCTCTCCCTCCCTCTCTCCCTGTCTCTCTCTCTCTCTCTGTCTCTCTCTCTCTCTCTCTCTCTCTGTATCTCCCTCTCTCTCTCTCTCCCTCTCTCTCTCCGTCTCTCCCTCCCTCTCTCCCTGTCTCTCTCTCTCTCTCACTCTCTCTCTCTCTCTCTCTCTCTCTAATGAGAGTTTAGCAGACATGTGGCATGTTATCTGCAGTCCCATTAATGTTTAATGGACTGGAGAGAGAGAGAGCGAGAAAGCAGCAACCCAGGCAACACGCATTTCCCACCATCAGATGGCTGGGGGAAGCTGTAATCCTTCCGCTGTGGCCAATATCACATAAAAACTCCCATTAAACCGGCAGAAATACAGCAAATCTGCAGCATTCGTTATGTCTAATTGGGTGCTGGCTCCTGCATGTGTTGGCTCGGATTCCGTGCAACAGCTGGTCTCGAGCTCCAGCCACATCTGTCCCTTCACCCAACAGCAGTTGACGAAGGAGCAGCACTCCGAAAGCTTGTGACTTCAAATAAAACTGTTGGACTATAACCTGGTGTTGTGTGACTTCTTACATTTGTTCGCCCCAGTCCCATTAAGACAGCAGGAAAAAAATATTTACCTCCACCTGACCACGTCGTGATTTTCCCCGCACAGAATCGTGGACATTTATGGCACAGGAGGAGGCCATTCGGCCCATTGTGTCCGTGCCGGCCGACAAAGAGCGAACCCAGCCTAATCCCACTCTCCAGCTCTTGGTCAGTAGCCCTGCAGGTTACGGCACTTCGAGCGCATATCCAAGCACTTTTGAAATGTGAGGAGGGTTCCTGCCTCTACCAGTCTTTCAGGTAGTGAGTTCCAGACCTCCATCACCCTCTGTGTTTTTGTCTGTCACTGTATAACACTGGGGTACAGTACTGGTGGGTACAGGTCTGTCACTGTATAACACTGGGGTACAGTACTGGTGGGTACAGGTCTGTCCCTGTATAACACTGGGGTACAGTACTGGTGGGTACAGGTCTCTCACTGTATAACACTGGGGTACAGTACTGGTGGGTACAGGTCTGTCACTGTATAACACTGGGGTACAGTACTGGTGGGTACAGGTCTGTCACTGTATAACACTGGGGTACAGTACTGGTGGGTACAGGTCTGTCACTGTATAACACTGGGGTACAGTACTGGTGGGTACAGGTCTGTCACTGTATAACACTGGGGTACAGTACTGGTGGGTACAGGTCTGTCACTGTATAACACTGGGGTACAGTACTGGTGGGTACAGGTCTGTCACTGTATAACACGGGTACAGTGCTGGTGGGTACAGGTCTGTCACTGTATAACACTGGGGTACAGTACTGGTGGGTACAGGTCTGTCACTGTATAACACTGAGGTACAGTACTGGTGGGTACAGGTCTGTCACTGTATAACACTGGGGTACAGTACTGGTGGGTACAGGTCTGTCCCTGTATAACACTGGGGTACAGTACTGGTGGGTACAGGTCTGTCACTGTATAACACTGGGGTACAGTACTGGTGGGTACAGGTCTGTCACTGTATAACACTGGGGTACAGTACTGGTGGGTACAGGTCTGTCACTGTATAACACTGAGGTACAGTACTGGTGGGTACAGGTCTGTCACTGTACAACACTGGGGTACAGTACTGGTGGGTACAGGTCTGTCGCTGTATAACACTGGGGTACAGTACTGGTGGGTACAGGTCTGTCACTGTATAACACTGGGGTACAGTACTGGTGGGTACAGGCCTGTCGCTCTATAACACTGGGGTACAGTACTGGTGGGTACAGGTCTGTCACTATATAACACTGGGGTACAGTACTGGTGGGTAGAGTCCATGATAGGATAGAGTGTACACAGGCTGTGGGAGGAGATTAAATGGGTGGGTAGAGTCCATGATCGGGGAGAGTGTACACGGGCTGTGGGAGGAGATTAATTGTGTGGGTAGAGTCTGTGATAGGGGAGATTGTACATGGGCTGTGGGAGGAGATTAAATGTGTGGATAGAGTCTGTGATAGGGGAGAGTGTACACGGGCTGTGGGAGGAGATTAATTGTGTGGGTAGAGTCTGTGATAGGGGAGAGTGTCCATGGGCTGTGGGAGGAGATTAAATAGGTGGGTAGAGTCTGTGATAGGGGAGAGTGTACATGGGCTGTGGGAGGAGATTAAATGGGTGGGTAGAGTCTGTGATAGGGGAGAGTGTACATGGGCTGTGGGAGGAGATTAAATAGGTGGGTAGAGTCTATGATAGGGGAGAGTGTACACGAGCTGTGGGAGGAGATTAAATGGGTGGGTAGAGTCTGTGATAGGGGAGAGTGTACACGGACTGTGGGAGGAGATTAAATAGGTGGGTAGAGTCTATGATAGGGGAGAGTGTACACGGGCTGTGGGAGGAGATTAAATGGGTGGGTAGAGTCTATGATAGGGGAGAGTGTACACGGACTGTGGGAGGAGATTAAATGGGTGGGTAGAGTCTATGATAGGGGAGAGTGTACACGGGCTGTGGGAAGGGATTAAATGGGTGGGTAGAGTCTATGATAGGGGAGAGTGTACACGGGCTGTGGGAAGGGATTAAATGGGTGGGTAGAGTCTGTGATAGGGGAGAGTGTACAAGGGCTGTGGGAGGAGATTAAATGGGTGGGTAGAGTCCATGATAGGGGAGAGTGTACACGGACTGTGGGAGGAGATTAAATGGGTGGGTAGAGTCCATGATAGGGGAGAGTGTACACGGGCTGTGGGAGGAGATTAAATGGGTGGGTAGAGTCCGTGATAGGGGAGAGTGTACATGGGCTGTGGGAGGAGATTAAATGGGTGGGTAGAGTCCGTGATAGGGGAGAGTGTACAGGGCTGTGGGAGGAGATTAAATGGATGAGTAGAGTCCGTGATAGGGGAGAGTGTACACGGGCTGTGGGAGGAGATTAAATGGGTGGGTAGAGTCTGTGATAGGGGAGAGTGTACAGGGCTGTGGGAGGAGATTAAATGGGTGGGTAGAGTCTGTGATAGGGGAGAGTGTACATGGGCTGTGGGAGGAGATTAAATGGGTGGGGCGAGTCCGTGATAGGGGAGAGTGTACACGGACTGTGGGAGGAGATTAAATGGATGGGGAGAGTCCGTGATAGGGGAGAGTGTACACGGACTGTGGGAGGTGATTAAATGGGTGGGTAGAGTCTGTGATAGGGGAGAGTCTACATGGGCTGTGGGAGGAGGTTAAATGGGTGGGTAGAGTCCATGATAGGGGAGAGTGTACACGGACTGTGGGAGGAGATTAAATGGGTGGGTAGAGTCCATGATAGGGGAGAGTCTACATGGGCTGTGGGAGGAGATTAAATGGGTGGGTAGAGTCCATGATAGCGGAGAGTGTACACGGGCTGTGGGAGGAGATTAAATGGGTGGGTAGAGTCCATGATAGCGGAGAGTGTACACGGACTGTGCGAGGGGATTAAATGGGGAGGGAGAGTTTGCGGAAAGCACAGAGTAGCGGTGAACGGTTGTGTTTTGGACTGGAGGGAAGTGTGCAGTGGTGTCCCCCAGGGCTCAGTATTAGGACCACTGCTCTTTTTGATATAAATTACTGAGCTGGACTTTGGTATACAGGACATAATTTCATAGCTTGCACATGACATGAAACTCGGAAACGAGGACCTAGGCAGACCGGTGAAATGGGCGGACACCTGGCAGATGAAATTTAACGCAGAGAAGTGTGAAGTGATACATGTTGGTCGCAAGAGCGAGGAGAGGCAATATAAACTAAAGGGAACAATTTTAAAATGGGGTGCAGGAACAGAGAGACCTGGGGGTGTGCGTAGACAAACCAGGGGATGAGGGACTTCAGTTACGTTGATAGACTGGAGAAGCTGGGGTTGTTCTCCTTAGAGCAGAGAAGGTTAAGGGGGAGATTGACCAGAATGGTACCAGGGGATGAGGGACTTCAGTTATGTGGAGAGACTGGAGAAGCTGGGATTGTTCTCCTTAGTGCAGAGAAGGTTAAGGGGGAGATTGACCAGAATGGTACCAGGGGATGAGGAACTTCAGTGACGTGGAGAGACTGGAGAAGCTGGGATTGTTATCCTAAGTGCAGAGAAGGTTAAGGGGGAGATTGACCAGAATGGTACCAGGGGATGAGGGACTTCAGTGACGTGGAGAGACTGGAGAAGCTGGGATTGTTATCCTTAGTGCAGAGAAGGTTAAGGGGGAGATTGACCAGAATGGTACCAGGGATGAGGGACTTCAGTTACGTGGAGAGACTGGAGAAGCTGGGGTTGTTCTCCTTGGAGCAGAGAAGGTTAAGGGGGAGATTGACCAGAATGGTACCAGGGGATGAGGGACTTCAGTTATGTGGAGAGACTGGAGAAGCTGGGGTTGTTCTCCTTAGAGCAGAGTAGGTTAAGGGGGAGATTTACCAGAATGGTTCCGGGGATGAGGGGGGATCTTAGCTACAAGCACAGGTTGGAGAAGCTGGATTTGTTTTCATTAGAGCAAAGGAGGTTGAGGGGTGATTTGAAAGAGGTGTACAAGATTATGATGGGTTTGGATAGGCTAGACGGGGAAAGGCTGTTCCCACTAGTTGATGGTACGACACAAAGCTGGGTGGGCGTGTGTGCTGTGAGGAGGATGCCGAGAAACTCCAGTATGATTTGGACAGGTTGGGTGATTGGGCAGATGCATGGCAGATGCAGTATAACGTGGATAAATGTGAGGTTATCGACTTCGGTGGCAAAAACAGCAAGGCAGATTATTATCTGAACGGCAATAGATTGGGAGAAGGGGAAGTGCAACGAGACCTGGGTGTCCTTGTGCACCAGTCGCTGAAGGTAAGCATGCAGGTGCAGCAGGCGGTTAAGAAGGCAAATGGTATGTTGGCCTTCGTAGCGAGAGGATTCGAGTACAGGAGCAGTTGTACCGTGCCTTGGTGAGACCACACCTTGAGTATTATGTGCAGTTTTGTTCACCTTATCTGAGGAAGGATGTTCTTGCCATGGAGGGAGTGCAGCGAAGATTCACCAGACTGATACCTGGGATGACAGGAATGACGTATGAGGAGAGATTGGGTCGATTGGGCTTATACTCGCTGGAGTTTAGAAGAATGAGAGGGGACCTCATTGAAACTTATAAAATTCGAACAGGACTAGACAGACTAGATGCAGGAAGGATGTTCCCGATGGCCGGGGAGTCCAGAACCAGGGGTCACAGTCTAAGGATAAGGGGTAAGCCATTTAGGACTGAGATGAGGAGGAATTTCTTCACCCAGAGAGTGGTGAACCTGTGGAATTCTCTACCACAGAAGGCAGTTGAGGCCAATTCATTAAATATATTCAAGAAGGAGTTGGATATATTTCTTAAGGCTAAAGGGATCAAGGGATATGGGGAGAAAGCAGGGACAGGGTACTGAATTTGGATGATCAGCCATGATCTCATTAAATGGCAGAGCTGGCTCGAGGGGCCGAATGGCCTCCTTCTGTGCCGTTATGGGGCGCCATTATCGGCCGTGCGCAAAGTTTAGCGCCTGGCGCTAATTATCGCCTCCGACGACAAACTTGGCTTTTATCGCCCCTGGAGGTGATTGGAGCGGTAAATCAGGCGCTTCACACCTGTCTTTAGGCGCAAAGGCCGAGGAGCAAGGCGCTACCTCAGAGCGCTGGCGAAGCAAGGAAGGTCAAATCAAAATGAACCTGCAAAGTGCTGCTCAGTACCCAAAACTCCTTCACACAGCGTTGACTCTCTCCAGAAGTCTCTCTCTCTCTCGGAGTGCGTGGTGCAAAAATGTCACCAACAAAAAAAAGGCAGGAAGCGGCCGCCTTTAAATAGCGCCCCCCCCCCCCAGTCCCTTTCCCGACTGCAAAAATGCTCCCCTCAACCTGTCGTGGCTAGCGGCAGGCGGTAAAGACAGGGGGCACCACGCAATATCCGGTCCGGGGCGCTACCGGGAGGCGTCGCGCGCCCGACCGACCTCACGGTCCGCCGGCGCGGGAGATCGTGGCGGTCGTGTTTCGCGCCGCCGCAAAATGTCTGGTCAATTGCGCGAGCGGCGCAAGCATCGCCGCGCCCAGGCGCTAAGTTGCTTTGCGCCCCATGAGCGCCCTCTTAAGGGACCAGCGGGGGTCTGTGGAAGCAACTGATTGAGCTGTGTTCAGCACTGATGCTGTGGCAGAGCGCAGCCTCTAGGGGGGAGATGTGCCCCGTGTATGATCATTTAATATCTTTTTGCAGTTCATTGATTTAACCTCTTGGTTTCAGGAGAGAGGAGAGAGAGAGGACTGCAGACAGCAGTGAGATTAAAGACCGTCCTTCAGTGCAGTATTGATATGTCAATAAAAGCCTGTACTTAGCATCACATATTGAGCACTGTACAGATATCAAACTGGGAAATATATAAACAGGATTTAAATTCCTGTCAGTCCGCACATTATTTGCAAGATAGAAGGGCACTCGCAGTCCAAAAAACTGTTCCCTGAGGGCACGTGAGATAAAGTAGGGTTGACTCGCTGTGGCTAATGCACCGAATCAGCCAGTGACCCAGTTCAGCGCCTTCTGCTGGCCCTCAGCTCTCCCGTTCCCCTCCGTCGGGCGAACGCGGGAACGGGAGGAGGGCTGTTCAGCCAGCTCGACCCCGGGGTCCGCCCTTCCATCAGATCACACAGTGCCCACTCCCCCCAGCCTACATACCCGCTTTGGTTCCGCAGCCCCTCAGCACCTTTGCCCCGACACGCCAGACTTGCCCTGCCTCCTGCCCCACCAGCCTGATGCACCAGCCCGTGTGTGTGTGTGTGTGTGTGTGTGACTCTCTCTCACTCTCCGTCTCTCCCCCGCTCCCTCCTGCTCTCCCCCTCTCTCTCTCCCCCACTCCCTCTCTCTCTCCCTCTCTCTCTCCCCCACTCCCTCTCTCTCACTCTCCCCAATCCCTCTCTCTCACTCTCCGTCTCTCCCCCGCTCCCTCCTGCTCTCCCCCTCTCTCTCTCCCCCACTACCCCTCTCTCTTTCCCCAATCCCTCTCTGTCACTCTCCGTCTCTCTCTCTCTCTCTCCCAAATCCCTCTCTCTTACTCTCCATCTCTCCCCCATTCCCTCTCTCTCTCCCCCACTCCCTCTTTCTCTTTCTCTCTCTCCCTCACTCCCTCTCTCTCACTCTCCGTCTCTCCCCCGCTCCATCCTGCTCTCCCACTCTCTCTCCCCCCAATCCCTCTCTCTCTCCCACACTCCCTCTCTCTCTCTCTCTCCCAAATCCCTCTCTCTTACTCTCCGTCTCTCCCCCACTCCCTCCTGCTCTCCCTCTCTCTCTCCACCACTCCCTCTTTCTCTATCTCTCTCTCTCCCACACTCCCTCTCTCTCTCCCCCACTCTCTCTCTCTCCCACTCCCTCTCTCTATCCCTCCCACACTCCCTCTCTCTCCCCCCCCACTCCCTCTCTCTCTCTCTCCCCCACTCTCTCTCTCTCTCTCCCACACTCCCTCTCTCTCTCCCCCACTCCCTCTCTCTCTCTCCCCCTCTCTCTCTCTCTGCCCCACTCCCCCTCTCTCTCTCTCTCCCACACTCTCTCTCTCTCTCTCCCACACTTCCTCTCTCTCTCTCCCCCACTCTCTCTCTCTCTCCCCCACTCCCTCTCTCTCTCTCCCCCACTCCCTCTCTCTCCCCCACTCTCTCTCTCTTTCTCCCCCACTCCCTCTCTCTCTCTCTCTCCCCCACTCCCTCTCTCTCTCTCCCCCACTCCCTCTCCCACTCCCTCTCTCTCTCTCCCCCACTCCCTCTCTCTCTCTCCCCCACTCCCTCTCTCTCTCTCCCCCACTCCCTCTCTCTCTCTCTCCCCCACTCCCTCTCTCTCTCTCCCCCACTCCCTCTCTCTCTCTCCCCCACTCCCTCTCTCTCTCTCCCCCCTCTCTTTCTCTCTCCCACACTCCCTCTCTCTCTCTCCCACACTCCCTCTCTCTCTCTCCCCCACTCCCTCGCTCTCTCTCCCCCACTCCCTCTCTCTCTCTCCCCCACTCCCTCTCTCTCTCTCCCCCACTCCCTCTCTCTCTCTCCCCCACTCCCTCTCTCTCTCTCCCCCACTCCCTCTCTCTCTCCCCCACTCTCTCTGTCTCCCACACTCTCTCTCTCTCTCTCCCCCACTCTCACTCTCTCTCTCTCCCCCACTCTCACTCTCTCTCTCTCCCCCACTCTCTCTCTCTCTCTCCCCCACTCCCTCTCTCTCTCTCTCCCACACTCCCTCTCTCTCCCACACTCCCTCTCTCTCTCCCACACTCCCTCTCTCTCTCCCCCACTCCCTCTCTCTCTCCCCCACTCTCTCTCTCTCCCCCCGCTCCCTCTCTCTCTCTCCCCCGCTCCCTCTCTCTCTCTCCCCCACTCCCTCTCTCTCTCTCTCCCACACTCCCTCTGTCTCTCTCTCCCCCACTCCCTCTCTCTCTCTCCCCCACTCCCTCTCTCTCTCTCCCCCACTCCCTCTCTCTCTCTCCCCCACTCCCTCTCTCTCTCTCCCCCACTCCCTCTCTCTCTCTCCCCCACTCCCTCTCTCTCCCACACTCCCTCTCTCTCTCTCTCCCCCACTCCCTCTCTCTCTCCCCCACTCCTTCTCTCTCTCTCCCCCACTCCCTCTCTCTCTCTCCCCCACTCCCTCTCTCGCTCTCCCCCACTCCCTCTCTCTCTCCCCCACTCCCTCTCTCTCTCCCCCACTCCCTCCCTCTCTCTCTCTCCCTCTCCCCCACTCCCTCTCTCTCTCTCCCCCACTCCCTCTCTCGCTCTCCCCCACTCCCTCTCTCTCTCTCCCCCACTCCCTCCCTCTCTCTCTCTCTCTCTCTCGCTCTCCCCCACTCCCTGCTCTCTCTCTGTTTTTCTCTGTCCGCTCCCAGGTTCCATCCCAGATTTAGATTCAATACCAACTTTCAAAAGGGGGAATGGGATAAATACTTGAAGGGGAAAAATTCACAGGGCTACGGGGGCAAGAGCGGGGGGTGGGGAGAAGGATTAATTGGAGAGCTCGTTCAAAGAGCCGGCACAGGCACGACGGGCCGAATGGCCTCCTCCTGTGTGGTATCATTCTATGAAGTGGAGGCAGATCACCAGATGCGATAGGAGCCAGGTTTATGAAGGAGGGGTCACTGGGTCATCCCACTCCTCTGTTCCGAATCTGCAACGTCACCCTGTTACTGACCCGCGTGCAACTCTGTCGGAGGAGCGGTGCTGAGGGAGTGTCACACTGTCGGAGGGGCGGTGCTGAGGGAGTGTCACACTGTCGGAGGGGCAGTACTGAGGGAGCGCCGCACTGTCGGAGGGACGGTACTGAGGGAGCGCCGCACTGTCAGAGGGGCAGTACTGAGGGAGCGCCGCACTGTCGGAGGGGCGGTACTGAGGGAGCGCCGCACTGTCGGAGGGGCGGTACTGAGGGAGCGCCGCACTGTCGGAGGGGCGGTACTGAGGGAGCGCCACACTGTCGGAGGGGCGGTACTGAGGGAGCGCCGCACTGTCGGAGGGACTGTACTGAGGGAGCGCTGCACTGTCAGAGGGGCAGTACTGAGGGAGCGCCGCACTGTCAGAGGGGCAGTACTGAGGGAGCGTCGCACTGTCGGAGGGGCAGTACTGAGGGAGCGCCGCACTGTCGGAGGTGCCGTCTTTCGGATGAGACATTAAACCAAGGCCCCATCTGCTCTCTCAGGTCGACATAAAAGATCCCACGGCCACTATTTCGAAGAAGAGCAGGGGGGAGTTCTCCCCGGTGTCCTGGGGCCAATATTTATCCCTCAATCAACATCACAAAAACAGATGATCCGGTCATTTATCACATTGCTGTCTGTGGGAGCTTGCTGCGCGCAAATTGGCTGCCGCGTTTCCTACATTACAACAGTGACCACACTTCCAAAAATCAAATCAAATCCAAATCAAATCAACTTTTATTGTCATTGTTAGTGCACAAGTGCAGTACAACGAAATGTAGGCTTGCGGCTCCCGAGAGTGTACATTTAGATTAAGACATTTAAACATTCAACATTCATTTGGCTTGTAATACATTAACATAAACATAACCATAATAAAGTGCATTGGCAGATGTGCAGGCTTTAGAGTTTATTTGTGGAGTTCAGTAGGATGACAGCCCTGGGAAAGAAGCTGTTCCTAAATCTGGTCGTACGGGTGCGAAGGCATCTGTAGCGTCTCCCAGATGGCAGGAGGGCGAACAGACTGTGGCTGGGGTGGGTAGGGTCTTTGATGATGGTCCATGACCTCCGTAAACAGCGTTTCTGGTATATGTGCTCTATGGTCGGTAGCCGGGTGCCGGTAATGCGTTGGGCAGTTTTGACTACCCGCTGCAGGGCTTTCCGGTCATAGGAGCTACAGCTGCCATACCATACTGTGATACAGCTCGTCAGGATGCTCTCTATTGTGCAGTGGTAAAAGTTAGAGAGGATCAGGGGTGACAGGTTACATCCCTTCAGCCTCCTTAGGAAATATAGGCGCTGCTGGGCCTTCTTCACCAGAGAGGAGGTATTGAGGGACCAGGAGAGGTCTTCCGTGATGTGGACTCCGAGGAACTTAAAGCGGTCCACCCTTTCCACCAAAAAAAGTGCTTCATTGGCCATGACGCGCTTTGGGACATCCTGAGGTGGGGAAAGGCGCGGGAGAAATGCAAGACCTGCCTTAACTGCAGCCCATACCGGGTGAGTTCCGGGGATTAAGCACCTGGTATTGTTGGAACAGGGGGAGAAAGCTGAGGCTGATGGTTCTCTTGCACCCGCCCCAGTCCCCCGCACTCAATCTACCTGACCCAGAGAGAGGGAAGGGGTTAAACCGTACCGAAACTCTTGCCACAGTCACCAGAAGGAATCTGGGGAAGTGGGATCGAGGCACTTGCAGGGAGATAGATGTGCTCGTCAAAGTGAGGGATGGCCATTGCTGTGAGAGAGGAACATTAAACACCCAGCGACGTGGACTGATTTTCAAATGGCAGCGCGCATCAGGTGCGGATTACATCTGCCTCACCCACTCTCTCTCTGTCTCTGCTACACCCCAACACACACATTGACGCACAGATCTGGGGCAGCAATTACAGTGAATATCCCCGCACACAAACAGGCCATTCGGCCCAACAGTTCCGTGCTGGTGTTTATGCTCCCCAACCCTTACTTCACCTCCCCCGCCCCTCTCACCATATCCTTCTATTCCTTTCTCCCTCGTGTGTTTATCCAGCTTCCCCCTTAAATGCATCTGTGCTCTTCGCCTCAACCACTCCCTGTGGTAGCGAGTTCCACATTCTCACCACTCTCTGGGTAAAGATGTTTCTCCTGAATTCCCCATTGGATTCATTAGTGACTGTCTTACACTGATAGCCTGTACTTTTTGGACAACTCTCCAAGATCTCTGTAACCACCTCCAGCCCCTACAACCCTCCCTATCTCTGTAACCTCCTCCAGCCCCTACAACACTCCCTATCTCTGTAACCTCCTCCAGCCCCCTACAACCCTCCCTATCTCTGTAACCTCCTCCAGCCCCGACAACCCTCCCTATCTCTGTAACCTCCTCCAGCCCCTACAACCCTCCCAATCTCTCGAACCTCCTCCAGCCCCTACAACCATCCCTATCTCTGTAACCTCCTCCAGCCCCTACAACCCTACATATCTGTGTAACCTCGTCCAGCCCCCTACAACCCTCCCAATCTCTGTAACCTCCTCCAGCCCCCTACAACCCTCCCTATCTCTGTAACCTCCTCCAGCCCCCTACAACCCTCCCTATCTCTGTAACCTCCTCCAGCCCTACAACCCTCCGAGATCTCTGCCCTCCTCCAATTCCGACCTCTTGAGCATCCCCCCCGATCTCCATCGCTCCACCATTGGCGGCCGTGCCTTCAGCCGCCTGGGCCCTAAGCTCTGGAATTCCCTCCCTAAACCTCTCCGCCTCTCTCTCTCCTCCTTTAAGACGCTCCTTAAAACCTCTCTCTTTGACCGAGCTTTTGGTCACCTGCCCTAATATCTCCTCACGTGGTTCGGGGTCAGATTGTGTCTGATTTACGCTCCTGTGAAGAGCCTTGGGATGTTTTACTATGTTAAAGGCGCCGTATAAATGGGAGTTGATATTGTTGTCTATCCTATCGAACCCCCTTCATAATTTTAAAGACCTCGATCAGGTCACCCCTCAGCCTTCTCTTTTCAAGAGAAAAGAGCCCCAGCCTGTTCAGTTTCTCCTGATAGTTATAAACCTCTCACTTCTGGTGTCATCCTTGTCAATCTTTGTAGCACCTTCGCCAGTGCCTCTATATCCTTCTTATAATATGGAGACCAGAACTGTGCACAGTGCTCCAAGTGTGGTCTAACCAACGTATACGGAGACCAGAACCGTGCACAGTGCTCCAAGTGTGGTCTAACCAAGGTATACAGAGACCAGAACTGTGCATGGTGCTCCAAGTGTGGTCTAACCAAGGTATACGGAGACCAGAACTGTGCACAGTGCTCCAAGTGTGGTCTAACCAAGGTATACGGAGACCAGAACTGTGCACAGTGCTCCAAGTGTGGTCTAACCAAGGTATATGGAGACCAGAACTGTGCACAGTGCTCCAAGTGTGGTCTAACCAAGGTATACGGAGACCAGAACTGTGCACAGTGCTCCAAGTGTGGTCTAACCAAGGTATACGGAGACCAGAACTGTGCTCCAAGTGTGGTCTAACCAAGGTATACGGAGACCAGAACTGTGCACGGTGCTCCAAGTGTGGTCTAACCAAGGTATATATATTTTTTTATTAACCTGCGTCGCTACTTTTAGTGATTAGTGTACTTGTGGGCTTGAGTTGAATTATTGCCACTCTATTCCCCGCTAACTGTTTCTAATGACCCTGCACATTGCGAGCCCCTAGCGAGTGGAAAAACAAGATGTCCCTGCTCCCAGTTATGAATCTCCCACACTTAATCGTATATCTAGGTCTCCTTGTTCTCCAGCCAATAACCATTGGAGATTGAGGTGTCCAGAATGTTAAATGATAGAATCTCACAGTGCAGGAGGAGGCCATTCATCCCATCGTGCCTGTGCCGGCTCTTTGAACGAGCTCTCCAATTAGTCCCACTCCCCCCTGCTCTTTCCCCCGTAGCCCTGTGAATTTTTCCCCTTCAAGTATTTCTCCAATTCCCCCTTTTGAAAGTTACTATTGAATCTGCTCCCACCGCCCTTTCAGGCAGCGCGTTCCAGATCACAACAACTCGCTGCGTTAAAACATTCTCCTCATCTCCCCCTCTGGTTCTTTTACCGATTATCTTCAATCTGTGTCCTCTGGTTACCGACCCTCCTGCCACTGGAAACAGTTTCTCCCTCTCTACTCGATCAAAACACCTCGTAATTTTTAGCACATCTATTAAATCTCCCCTTAAACTTCTCTGCTCTAAGGAGAACAATCCCAGCTTCTCCAGTCTCTCCACGTAACTGAAGTCTCTCATCTCCTGGACCCATTCTGGTCAATCTCCACCTTAACCTTCTCTGCTCTAAGGAGAACAACCCCAGCTTCTCCAGACTCTCCACGTCACTGAAGTCCCTCATCCCCTGGTACCGTTCTGGTCAATCTCCCCCTTAACCTTCTCTGCTCTAAGGAGAACAACCCCAGCTTCTCCAGTCTCTCCACGTCACTGAAGTCCCTCATCCCCTGGAACCATTCTGGTCAATCTCCCCCTTAACCTTCTCTGCTCTAAGGAGAATGACCCCAGCTTCTCCAGTCTCTCCACGTCACTGAAGTCCCTCATCTCCTGGACCCATTCTGGTCAATCTCCTCCTTAACCTTCTCTGCTCTAAGGAGAACAACCCCAGCTTCTCCAGTCTCTCCACGTCACTGAAGTGCCTCATCCCCTGGAACCATTCTGGTCAATCACCCCTTAACCTTCTCTGCTCTAAGGAGAACAACCCCAGCTTCTCCAGTCTCTCACGTCACTGAAGTTCTTCATCCCCTGGTACCATTCTGGTCAATCTCCCCCTTAACCTTCTCTGCTCTAAGGAGAACGACCCCAGCTTCTCCAGTCTCTCCACGTAACTGAAGTCTCTCATCTCCTGGACCCATGCTGGTCAATCCCCTCCGCATCCTCTCCAAGGCCCTTGACATCCTTCCTAAAGTGCGGTGCCCAGAATTGAACACAATACTCCAGCTGGTGCCTAACCAGTGTTTTATCAAAGTTTAACATAACTAGTGATTTTATAAAGGGTTTAGCATAACAACACACTCCCACTTATACAGCGACTTTACTGTAGAAAAACGTCCCATGGTGCTTCACAGGAGCGTAAATCAGACAAAATTTGACACCGAGCCACATAAGGAGATATTATGGCAGGGAAACAAAAGCTTGGTCAAAGAGGGAGTTCTTAAATGAGGAGAGAGAGACGGAGAGGTTTAGGGAGGGAATTCCAGAGCTTGGGGCCCAGGCGGCTGAAGGCACGGCCGCCAATGGTGGAGCGATGGAAATCGGGGGATGCTCAAGAGGCCAGAATTGGAGGAGCGCAGAGATCTCGGAGGGTTGTAGGGGGCTGGAGGAGGTTACAGAGATAGGGAGGGTTATAGGGGGCTGGAGGAGGTTATAGAGATAGGGAAGGTTGTAGAGGGCTGGAGGAGGTTACAGAGATAGGGAGGGTTGTAGGAGGCTGGAGCAGGTTACAGAGATAGAGAGGGATGTAGGGGCTGGAGGGGGTTACAGAGATAGGGAGGGTTGTAGGCGGCTGGAGGAGGTTACAGAGATAGGGAGGGTTCAAGGGGGCTGGAGGAGATTACAGATAAAGGGAGGGTTGTAGGGTCTGGAGGAGGTTACAGAGATAGGGAGGGTTGTAGGGGCTGCAGGAGGTTACAGAGATAGGGAGGGTTGTAGGGGCTGGAGGAGGTTACAGAGATAGGGAGGGTTGTAGGGGCTGGAGGAGGTTACAGAGATAGGGAGTGTTGTAGGGGGCTGGAGGAGGTTATAGAGATAGGGAGGGTTGTAGAGGGCTGGAGGAGTTTACAGAGATAGGGAGGGTTGTAGGAGGCTGGAGGAGGTTACAGAGATAGGGAGGGATGTAGGGGCTGGAGGAGGTTACAGAGATAGGGAAGGTTGTAGGGGGCTGGAGGAGGTTACAGAGATAGGGAGGGTTGTAGGGGGCTGGAGGAGGTTACAGAGATAGGGAGCATTCAAGGGGGCTGGAGGAGATTACAGATAAAGGGAGGGTTGTAGGGTCTGGAGGAGGTTACAGAGATAGGGAGGGTTCTGCGGCTGGAGGAGGTTACAGAGATAGGGAGGGTTGTAGGGGGCTGGAGGAGGTTACGGAGATAGGGAGGGTTGTAGGGTGCTGGAGGAGGTTATAGAGATAGCGGGGGTTGTAGGGGGCTGGAGGAGGTTACAGAGATAGGGAGGGTTGTAGAGGGCTGTAGGAGGTTACAGAGATAGGGAGGGTTGTAGGGGGCTGGAGGAGGTTACAGAGATAGGGAGGGTTGTAGGGGGCTGGAGGAGGTTACAGAGATAGGGAGGGTTGTAGGAGGCTGGAGGAGGTTGCAGAGATAGGGAGGGTTGTAGGAGGCTGGAGGAGGTTACAGAGATAGGGAGGGTTGTAGGGGGCTGGAGGAGGTTCCAGAGATAGGGAGGGTTGTAGGGGGCTGGAGGAGGTTACAGAGATAGGGAGGGTTGTAGGGGGCTGGAGGAGGTTACAGAGATAGGGAGGGTGCAAGGGGGCTGGAGGAGATTACACATTAAGGGAGGGTTGTAGGGTCTGGAGGAGGTTACAGAGATAGGGAGGGTTGTAGGGGCTGGAGGAGGTTACAGACATAGGGAGGGTTGTAGGGTCTGGAGGAGGTTACAGAGATAGGGAGGGTTGTAGGGGGCTGGAGGAGGTTACAGAGATAGGGAGGGTGGGAGGGGGCTGGAGGAGGTTGCAGAGATAGGGAGGGTTGTAGGGGGCTGGAGGAGGTTATAGAGATAGGGAGGGTTGTAGGAGGCTGGAGGAGGTTACAGAGATAGGGAGGGATGTAGGGGCTGGAGGAGGTTACAGAGATAGGGAGGGTTGTAGGGGGCTGGAGGAGGTTACAGAGATAGGGAGGGTTGTAGGGGGCTGGAGGAGGTTACAGAGATAGGGAGGGTTCAAGGGTGCTGGAGGAGATTACAGATAAAGGGAGGGTTGTAGGGTCTGGAGGAGGTTACAGAGATAGGGAGGGTTCTGCGGCTGGAGGAGGTCACAGAGATAGGGAGGGTTGTAGGGGGCTGGAGGAGGTTACGGAGATAGGGAGGGTTGTAGGGGGCTGGAGGAGGTTATAGAGACAGCGGGGATTGTAGGGGGCTGGAGGAGGTTACAGAGATAGGGAGGGTTGTAGAGGGCTGTAGGAGGTTACAGAGATAGGGAGGGTTGTAGGGGGCTGGAGGAGGTTACAGAGATAGGGAGGGTTGTAGGGGGCTGGAGGAGGTTACAGAGATAGGGAGGGTTGTAGGGGGCTGGAGGAGGTTGCAGAGATAGGGAGGGTTGTAGGAGGCTGGAGGAGGTTACAGAGATAGGGAGGGTTGTAGGGGGCTGGAGGAGGTTCCAGAGATAGGGAGGGTTGTAGGGGGCTGGAGGAGGTTACAGAGATAGGGAGGGTGGTAGGGGGCTGGAGGAGGTTACAGAGATAGGGAGGGGTGCAGGGGCCTGGAGGAGGTTACAGAGATAGGGAGGGTTGTAGGGGGCTGGAGGAGGTTACAGAGATAGGGAGGGGTGCAGGGGCCTGGAGGAGGTTACAGAGATAGGGAGGGTGGTAGGGGCTGGAGGAGGTTTCAGAGATAGGGAGGGGTGCAGGGGCCTGGAGGAGGTTACAGAGATAGGGAGGGTTGTAGGGGGCTGGAGGAGGTGACAGAGATAGGGAGGGTTGCAGGGGGCTGGAGGAGGTTACAGAGATAGGGAGGGTTGTAGGGGCTGGAGGAGGTTACAGAGATAGGGAGGGTTGTAGGGGGCTGGAGGTGGTTACAGAGATAGGGAGGGTTGTAGGGGGCTGGAGGAGGTTACAGAGATAGGGAGTGTTGTAGGGGCTGGAGGAGGTTACAAAGATAGGGAGGGTTGTAGGGGCTGGAGGAGGTTACAGTGATAGGGAGGGTTGTAGGGGCTGGAGGAGGTTACAGAGATAGGCAGGGTTGTAGGGGGCTGGAGGAGGTTACAGAGATAGGGAGGGTTGTAGGGGCTGGAGGAGGTTACACAGATAGGGAGGGTTGTAGGGTGCTGGAGGAGGTTACAGAGATAGGTAGGGTTGTAGGGGCTGGAGGAGGTTACAGTGATAGGGAGGGTTGTAGGGGCTGGAGCAGGTTACAAAGATAGTGAGGGTTGTAGGGGCTGGAGGAGGTTACAGTGATAGGGAGGGTTGTAGGGGCTGGAGCAGGTTACAAGGATAGGGAGGGTTGTAGGGGCTGGAGGAGGTTACAGTGATAGGGAGGGTTGTAGGGGCT
Organism: Somniosus microcephalus; assembly: GCF_052327205.1. Classification (NCBI taxonomy): domain Eukaryota; kingdom Metazoa; phylum Chordata; class Chondrichthyes; order Squaliformes; family Somniosidae; genus Somniosus; species Somniosus microcephalus. Next base: position 37,919,179 of record NC_141019.1, on the reverse strand, counting down.
GGAGGAGGTTACAGAGATAGGGAGGGTTGTAGGGGCTGGAGGATGTTACAGAGATAGGGAGGGTTGTAGGGGGCTGGAGGAGGTTACAGAGATAGGGAGGGTGGTAGGGGGCTGGAGGAGGTTACAGAGATAGGGAGGGTTCAAGGGGGCTGGAGGAGATTACAGATAAAGGGAGGGTTGTAGGGTCTGGAGGAGGTTACACAGATAGGGAGGGTTCTGCGGCTGGAGGAGGTTACAGAGATAGGGAGGGTTGCAGGGGTCTGGAGGAGATTACAGATAAAGGGAGGGTTGTAGGGTCTGGAGGAGGTTACAGAGATAGGGAGGGTTGTAGGGGCTGGAGGAGATTACAGATAAAGGGAGGGTTGTAGGGTCTGGAGGAGGTTACAGAGATAGGGAGGGTTCTGCGGCTGGAGGAGGTTACAGAGATAGGGAGGGTTGCAGGGGTCTGGAGGAGGTTACAGAGATAGGGAGGGTTGTAGGGGCTGGAGGATGTTACAGAGATAGGGAGGGTTGTAGGGGCTGGAGGAGGTTACAGATAAAGGGAGGGTTGTAGGGTCTGGAGGAGGTTACAGAGATAGGGAGGGTTCTGCGGCTGGAGGAGGTTACAGAGATAGGGAGGGTTGCAGGGGCTGGAGGAGGTTACAGAGATAGGGAGGGTTGCAGGGGGCTGGAGCAGGTTACAGAGATAGGGAGGGTTGTAGGGGCTGGAGGATGTTATAGAGATAGGGAGGGTTGTCGGGGACTGGAGGAGGTTACAGAGATAGGGAGGGTGGTAGGGGGCTGGAGGAGGTTACAGAGATAGGGAGGGTTGTAGGGGGCTGGAGGAGGTTACAGAGATAGGGAGGGTGGTAGGGGGCTGGAGGAGGTTACAGAGATAGGGAGGGTTGTAGGGGCTGCAGGAGGTTACAGAGATAGGGAGGGTTGAAGGGGGCTGGAGGAGGTTACAGAGATAGGGAGGTTTGTAGGGGGCTGGAGGAGGTTACAGAGATAGGGAGGGTTGTAGGGGCTGCAGGAGGTTACAGAGATAGGGAGGGTTGAAGGGGGCTGGAGGAGGTTACAGAGATAGGGAGGGTTGTAGGGGCTGGTGGAGGTTACAGAGATGGGGAGGGTTGTAGGGGGCTGGAGGAGGTTACAGAGATAGGGAGGGTTGTAGGGGGCTGGAGGAGGTTACAGAGATAGGGAGGGTTGTAGGGGCTGGAGGAGGTTACAGAGATAGGGAGGGTTGTAGGGGCTGCAGGAGGTTACAGAGATAGGGAGGGTTGTCGGGGGCTGGAGGAGGTTAGAGAGATAGGGAGGGTTGTAGGGGCTGGAGCAGGTTACAGAGATAGGGAGGGTTGTAGGGGGCTGGAGGAGGTTACAGAGATAGGGAGGGTTGTAGGGGGCTGGAGGAGGTTAGAGAGATAGGGAGGGTTGTAGGGGCTGGAGCAGGTTACAGAGATAGGGAGGGTTGTAGGGGGCTGGAGCAGGTTACAGAGATAGGGAGGGTTGTAGGGGCTGGAGCAGGTTACAGGGATAGGGAGGGTTGTAGGGGGCTGGAGGAGGTTACAGAGATAGGGAGGGTTGTAGGTGCTGGAGGAGGTTACAGAGATAGGGAGGGTTGTAGGGGCTGGAGGAGGTTACAGAGATAGGGAGGGTTGTAGGGGCTGGAGGAGGTTACAAAGATAGGGAGGGTTGTGGGCGCTGGAGGAGGTTACAGAGATAGGGAGGGTTGTAGGGGGCTGGAGGAGGTTACAGAGATAGGGAGGGTTGTAGGGGCTGGAGGAGGTTACAGAGATAGGGAGGGTTGTCGGGGCTGCAGGAGGTTACAGAGATAGTGAGGGGAGGATGGCGAGGAGGCCACTAGGGGATCAACAAATACCTTGCCCCTATTTATCACCTGCCAATCATCTCTGCCGCAGGGGAGAGAGCAGCCAGCTGTAATTGTGCCAGCACTCCACCAGAGGGAGACGCTTCACACTTGGGAACCGCACCACCGGCACAGGAACAAGGAGCAATATCACGAGGACAAAATCTCTCCCCTCTTCCCGCAACCTCCTGACTGACCCCTCGCAGGGGAAGAGCAGCCTCGTGTCCCCGGGCTGGCTGGGGTGATCTGTCCCTCCCTATCAATTTCAATTCAATTCAATTCAAATCGCTTTATTGGCATGATGACAAGTTACATCTTATGTTGCCAAAGCATCAAAAAACATTCATGCTTGTGCACAAAAATACAGATCTATCCATACAGTGTATAAACAGATATATCCCTGAGTGTATAAATATACTTTCATATAATTTGTATGTACTCTTTTCTTATATTTAGTTGTTGTCCCTCTGTTTATGGCAAGCTGTAACATAGTGTGCCGCTAGTGTTACACAATTTCTCTCTTCCCCTAGTAGGTATGGGAGTTTTTGGTCGTCATTCAAATTTCTGATTTCCGGGTATATTTTTGTGAATTTTGGGTAGAATTTCTCCCTGATGCCCTGATATTTTCTACAAGCTGTGAGGAAGTGCATCTCTGTCTCCACCACTCCCTGACTGCAGTGAGAGCATATCCTGTCCTCTCTTGGTAGCCGGGTCTGCCTGTGTCTACCTTTTTCGATGGCCAGGCTATGTTCACTAAGTCTGTACCTTGTCAAGGTTTTTCTCAGTTTGCTATCCTTTACCATGGTCAGGTAATCAGCTATGTTGTATTGTCTGTTTAGGGCCAAGTAGCAATTGAGTTTGCTTTGGGTTTTTGTTGTTTCTGCCCAATATGACAGATATTTCTGTCACCTCCTCCAGCCCCCTACAACCCTCCCTATCTCTGTAACCTCCTCCAGCCCCCTGCAACCCTCCCTATCTCTGTAACCACCTCCAGCCCCCTACAACCCTCCCTATCTCTGTAACCAGCTCCAGCCCCTACAACCCTCCCTATCTCTGAAACCTCCTCCAGCCCCCTACAACCCTCCCTATCTGTGTAAACTCCTCCAGCCCCTACAGCCCTCCCTATCTCTGTAACCTCCTCCAGCCCCCTTCAACCCTCCCTATCTCTGTAACCTCCTCCAGCCCCTACAACCCTCCCTATTTCTGTAACCTCCTCCAGCCCCTACAACCCTCCCTACCTCTGTAACCTCCTCCAGCCCCTACAACCCTCCCTATCTCTGTAACCTCCTCCAGCCCCTACAACCCTCCCTATCTCGGTAACCTCCTCCAGCTCCTACAACCCTCCCTATCTCTGTAACCTCCTCCAGCCCCCGACAACCCTCCCTCTCTCTGTAACCTCCTCCAGCCCCCGACAACCCTCCCTATCTCTGTAACCAGCTCCAGCCCCTCCAACCCTCCCTATCTCTGTAACCTCCTCCAGTCCCCTACAACCCTCCCTATCGCTGTAACCTCCTCCAGCCCCTACAACCCTCCCTATCTCTGTAACCTCCTCCAGCCCCCTACAACCCTCCCTATCTCTGTAACCGCCTCCAGCCCCCTACAACCCTCCCTATCTCTGTAAACTCCTCCAGCCCCTACACCCCTCCCTATCTCTGTAACCTCCTCCATTCCCCCTACAACCCTCCCTATCTCTGTAACCTCCTCCAGCCCCCTACAACCCTCCCTATCTCTGTAACCTCCTCCAGCCCCCTACAACCCTCCCTATCTCTGTAACCTCCTCCAGCCCCCTACAACCCTCCCTATCTCTGTAACCTCCTCCAGCCCCCTACAACCCTACCTATCTCTGTAACCTCCTCCAGCCCCTACAACCCTACAAGATCTCTGCGCTCCTCCAATTCCGGCCTGTTGCGCATCCCCCGATTTCCATCGCTCCACCATTGGCGGCCGTGCCTTCAGCTGCCTCGATCCCAAGCTCTGGAATTCCCTCCCTTAACCTCTCCGCCTCTCTCTCTCCTCCTTTAAGATGCTCCTTAACACCTCCCTCTTTGACCAAGCTTTTGGTCACCGGCCCTAATATCTCTTTATGTGGATCAGCGTCAGATTTTTTCTGATTTACGCTCATGTGCAGCGCCTTTGGGATGATTTATTACGTTAAAGGCGCGGTACAAATGGAAGTTGTTCTGTCTTTGCTCTGAGCTCTGCTCACGCACACAGTTTCCTGTAAAACTCACTAGGTGGCGACCGGGAGCAGGAACCCAGGCCGACACTCCCCAGTGCAGTACTGAGGGAGCGTCGCACTGTTGGAGGGGCAGTACTGAGGGAGCGTCGCACTGTCGGAGGGGCAGTACTGAGGGAGCGCCACACTGTCGGAGGGGCAGTACTGAGGGAGTGCCGCACTGTCGGAGGGGCAGTACTGAGGGAGCGCCACACTGTCGGAGGGGCGGTACTGAGGGAGTGCCGCACTGTCGGAGGGGCGGTACTGAGGGAGCGCCGCACTGTCGGAGGGGCAGTACTGAGGGAGTGCCGCACTGTCGGAGGGGCGGTACTGAGGGAGCGCCGCACTGTCGGAGGGGCAGTACTGAGGGAGCGCCGCACTGTCGGAGGGGCGGTACTGAGGGAGCGCTGCACTGTCGGAGGGGCAGTACTGAGGGAGCGCCGCACTGTCGGAGGGGCGGTACTGAGGGAGCGCCGCACTGTCGGAGGGGCAGTACTGAGGGAGCGCCGCACTGTCGGAGGGGCGGTACTGAGGGAGCGCCGCACTGTCGGAGGGGCGGTACTGAGGGAGCGCCGCACTGTCGGAGGGGCAGTACTGAGGGAGCGCCGCACTGTCGGGCGGGCAGTACTGAGGGAGCGCCGCACTGTCGGAGGGGCGGTACTGAGGGAGTGCAGCACTGTCGGAGAGGCGGTACTGAGGGAGCGCTGCACTGTCGGAGGGGCGGTATTGAGGGAGCGCTGCACTGTCGGAGAGGCGGTACTGAGGGAGCGCCGCACTGTCGGAGAGGCGGTACTGAGGGAGCGCCGCACTGTCGGAGGGGCAGCACCGAGGGAGCACCGCACTGTCGGAGGGGCAGTACTGAGGGAGCGCCGCACTGTCAGAGGGGCAGTACTGAGGGAGCGCCGCACTGTCGGAGGGGCAGTACTGAGTGAGTGCCGCACTGTCGGAGGGGCAGTACTGAGGGAGCACTGCACTGTCAGAGGGGCAGTACTGAGGGAGCGCCGCACTGTCGGGGAGGCGGTACTGAGGGAGCGCCGCACTGTTGGAGGTGCTGTCTTTTGGATGAGACATTAAACTGCCTTGGAAATTTATCGGCCGATCCTTCATCGCCACTGGGCCGAAATCCTGGAACTCCCTCCCTAACAGCCCTGTGGGAGCACCTTCACCACACGGACTGCAGCGGTTCAAGAAGGCGGCTCACCACCACCTTCTCAAGGGGCGACTAGGGATGGCCAATAAATCCTGGATTTGCCAGCGACGCCCACATCCCGAAGAAATAAATAAATTGGAAGAAAGATTCTGTACATAACATAACTTCTCTGCTTCTCAATTCTATCCCTCTAGAAATGAACCCCAGTACTTGCTTTGCTTTGTTTATGGCCTGATGAACCTGCGTCGGTACTTTCAGTGATCTGTGGATCTCGGCCCCAAGATCCCTCTGCTCCTCTCTCCCATTCAGGCTCATAGGGCAGGATTTTCATTGGGTCGTGGAGGCGGGATTGGAGGCGTGTGGGGGTTTAAAATATCGAAATCGTGGGGTACGAACCCATCCCGTCCCCAGCCCGCCTCCATGCCAGTTTCCAAGGAGGCGGGTACCCGACCCGCGCTGGGAACCGCCTCCCCGAGGCGGGAAGGGGATTAGTGCTAACAGGCAGTTTTTAGCCTAATCCCTATTTTTATTCCTGAAGTGTGGGATTCTCGACGGCTCCGAACTTAAGTCCATACTTAAGAAAGGACATACTTGCTCTCGAGTCAGTACAAAGAAGGTTCACTCGGTTAATCCCGGGGATGAGGGGATGGACATATGAGGAGAGGTTGAGTAGATTGGGACTCTACTCATTGGAGTTCAGAAGAATGAGAGGCGATCTTATCGAAACATATAAGATTGTGAAGGGGTTGGATCGGGTGGATGCGGGGAGGATGTTCCCGATGATGGGTGAAACTAGAACTAGGGGGCATAGTCTTAGAATAAGGGGCTGCTCTTTCAAAACTGAGATGAGGAGGAACTACTTCACTCAGAGGGTGGTAGGTCCATGGAATATGCTGCCCCAAAAAGCTGTAGAAGCTACATCATTACATAAATTTAAAACAGAAATAGACAGTTTCCTAGAAGTAAAGGGAATTAAGGGTTACGGGGAGCGGGCAGGAATTTGGACAGGAGCCTAGGTTCGGATCGGTCATGGCCCTGTGGGTAGCGGAGCGGGCCCAGGGGCCGTGTAGCCTGATCCTGCTCCTATTTCGTGTGTCTAATTCTGTTAGATTCAGGAGATGGTTCTGTGATAGTGGATTGGCGGTTAGGATCAGATCAGCCATGATCTTATTGAATGGCGGAGCAGGCTCGAGGGGCCGATTGGCCTACTCCTGCTCCTATTTCTGATGAACCACGCCAAGTTAGCGAGGCGGGCCGTCGGGCTGAAGGGCTTGGAGGGGTCGAGATGTCCGGTGTTCAGGTGAGTGATGGGTGCAAGAGTGCAGAGGTAAGTGTGTTTGGTGTGTGTAAAGTGTTTAAAGAAGTTCCACTAACCTTTACTTACTGTGATGAAATATTCCATTCACCACTGCCTGTGACTGAGATCGGTTTCAGTGTCATTTCCCTTCCCCCAGACCTCATTGTAGTGTGTACTGGAATGTGCTGTATTGTATACTGGAATGTGCTGTGTGTAGGGCTCCGCCCATACCTGGCCCCGTTTGTAAGCTAGCTTCAGTCTGGCCTCAGGCTCCAGAAGGAAGACATCTCTCTCTCTTACGTGTTACTTTCTAAGTTAATAAAAGCCTTGTTTTTGTTCTGCTAACTTCGAGTCTCGGAATTATTGAGGCACATCACTTACCTTTACAGCCTTCCTTCCTTCAGGTTTCGGGAGTCCCTCATCTCACCGGCACAGAAAGCAGAATGGCCGCGAGCTGTCAAAATCTGCAGCATTCAGCTTTCTGTTCCGGAGAGATCTCTAAATCATCCTGAGAGGAAGGAATTAACTTAGAGTACAGGTTGTCGGTGTTTGACAGCTTCACAGAGCTCCTTGCAGGCCGGAAGGGGATTACAGCCACCTAACAGCCTGTTACTCCTGTCCCCTGCCTCCGCCCGCCCCGGAGAGTTGGGCTGACGGTCACTCAGTGCTTCCTTTTCCCAAGGTAGCTTTCAGCACAGTCTTATTTATCGCTTGCTGCCCGCCGGGAGGCAGCTTCCTGCCGCACAGCGCGGTCGCACATCAATATCTCTCCCATTGTCCCTCGACCATAGAACCTTCAGGGCAACAAAGAGGACAGGCGAAGCGGACTGTGGCTGCGCTTGACAGATGGCACATCATCAATACTTTAAGCATCGCTGGGACCGTGCATTGATTTTGCCATTCGCGAGTGTCTCTTCCAAATGCTATTGATGTATGCAAGGCAGCACTAAAGGTTTTCAAGCCCGTATTCCTCTTCGTCCTCAGTGTCAGCCAGTGGGTCAGGGGGTAGCACACTCGCCTCTGAGTCAGAAGGTTGTGGGTTTAAGTCCCACTCCAGGGGTTTGAGTACATAAAGCTAGGCTTGACCCTCCAGTGCAGTGCTGAGGGAGTGCTGCCCTGTCGGAGGGGCAGTACTGAGGGAGTGCTGCCCTGTCGGAGGGGCAGTACTGAGGGAGTGCTGCACTGTCGGAGGGGCAGTGCTGAGGGAGCGCCGCACTGTCGGAGGGGCAGTACTGAGGGAGCGCCGCACTGTCGGAGGGGCAGTACTGAGGGAGCGCCGCACTGTCGGAGGGGCGGTACTGAGGGAGCGCTGCAGTGTCGGAGGGGCAGTACTGAGGGTGCGCCGCACTGTCGGAGGGGTAGTACTGAGGGAGCGCCGCACTGTCGGAGGGGCAGTACTGAGGGAGCGCCGCACTGTCGGAGGGGCAGTACTGAGGGAGCACCGCACTGTCGGAGGGGCAGTACTGAGGGAGCGCCGCACTGTCGGAGGGGCAGTACTGAGGGAGCGCCGCTTTCCAATTAGTCCCACTCCCCCCTGCTCTTTCCCCCGTAGCCCTGTGAATTTTTCCCCTTCAAGTATTTCTCCAATTCCCCTTTTGAAAGTTACTATTGAATCTGCTCCCACCGCCCTTTCAGGCAGCGCGTTCCAGATCACAACAACTCGCTGCGTTAAAACATTCTCCTCATATCCCCCTCTGGTTCTTTTGCCAATTATCTTCAATCTGTGTCCTCTGGTTACCGACCCTCCTGCCACTGGGAACAGTTTCTCCCTCTCTACTTGATCAAAACCCCTCATGAATTTGAACACCTCTATTAAATCTCCCCCTTAACCTTCTCTGCTCTAAGGAGAACAACCCCAGCTTCTCCAGTCTCTCCACGTCACTGAAGTCCCTCATCCCCTGGTACCATTCTGGTCAATCTCCCCCTTAACCTTCTCTGCTCTAAGGAGAACAACCCCAGTTTCTCCAGTCTCTCCACGTAACTGAAGTCCCTCATCCCCTGGTACCATTCTGGTCAATCTCCCCCTTAACCTTCTCTGCTCTAAGGAGAACAACTCCAGCTTCTCCAGTCTCTCACGTCACTGAAGTTCTTCATCCCCTGTTCCATTCTGGTCAATCTCCCAATTAACCTTCTCTGCTCTAAGGAGAACAATCCCAGCTTCTCCAGTCTCTCACGTCACTGAAGTCCCTCATCCCCTGTTCCATTCTGGTCAATCTCCCAATTAACCTTCTCTGCTCTAAGGAGAACAACCCCAGCTTCTCCAGTCTCTCCACGTAACTGAAGCTCCTCATCTCCTGGTACCATTCTGGTCAATCTCCCCCTTAACCTTCTCTGCTCTAAGGAGAACAACCCCAGCTTCTCCAGTCTCTCCACGTCACTGAAGTCCCTCATCCCCTGGTACCATTCTGGACAATCTCCCAATTAACCTTCTCTGCTCTAAGGAGAACAACCCCAGCTTCTCCAGTCTCTCCACGTAACTGAAGCTCCTCATCCCCTGGTACCATTCTGGTCAATCTCCCCCTTAACCTTCTCTGCTCTAAGGAGAACAACCCCAGCTTCTCCAGTCTCTCCACGTCACTGAAGTCCCTCATCCCCTGGTACCATTCTGGTCAATCTCCTCCGCACCCACTCCGAGGCCCTTGACATCCTTCCTAAAGTGCGGTGCCCAGAATTGGACACAATACTCCAGTTGGGGCCGAACCAGTGATTGATAAAAGGTTCATCATAATTTCCCTGCTTTTGTACTCTCTGGGCTCGAATTTCCAAGCCCCGTGGAGGTGGGTTTGGAGGCGGGAGTGGGGAGGGAAAATAACAGAATCGGGGGGCAGGAACCCATCCTGCCCCCAACCCGCCTCCGTGCCAATGCCCCAGGAGGCGGGTGTCCAACCTGTGCTGTGAGCCGCCTCCCCGAGGCGGGAAGGGGATTAGTGCCAATTAACTGCCTGTTAACAGGCAGTTTTTTGCCTAATCCCTATTTTTAGCCCTGAAGTGTGGGCTTCCCGATGGCTCCGAACCACGCCAAGTTAGCGAGGCGGACCGTCGGTCTGCAGGGGTTGGAGGGGTCGAGACGTCCGGTGTGCAGGTGAGTGATGGGTGCATGTGTGCAGAGGTAAGTGTGTGAGGTAAGTGTAAAGTGTTTTAATAAGTTTTACTTACCTTTACATTCTCCTGCAGGCTTCCTCCCTTCAGTTCTCGGGAGTCCCTGAGTTCACCGGCACAGAAAGCAGAATGGCCGCTGAACTGTCAAAAGCTGCAGCATTCAGCTTTCTAGTCTGGAGAGATCTCTAACTGAGTCTGAGTAGAAGGACTCAAGTTAGAAGACAGACTGTCAGTGTTTGACCGCTTCACAGAGCTGTCAAACGCTGATTTTTCAGCTGTCAAAAGCTCTCGACAGATGAAAAGTCAATCGCTGATGTCTCCAGTAACCAGGTGTCAATTAGTTGGCCTGCTGAGCCCACTGGGCGGGTTTAACAAGGTCAATCAAAGGAAAATTGCGTGGGTTGGCCAGAAGTCGATGGAGGCGGGACTACAACCCAAAAAAGTGGGAGCCCCGCCTCCATCGCATCCCCATTGACAAAATCCAGCCCTATACCTCTATTCATGAAGCCCAGGATCCCGTATGCTTTTTTACCTGCTTTCTCAACCTGTCCTGCCACCTTCAACGATTTGTGTCCGTACAGCCCCAGGTTTCTCTGTTCCCCCTGTTAGATTCGAATTTCGGAGTAAAACCAGACGGAACTGCTGACAAAGTTAAAGTTTATTAGAAAATGGCCGGAAGGCCTTGTGCACAAAGGGAGAGGAGGGAGCCTCCTCAGACTCGCACCTAGCTCTCTAAGGAAATACAGCATACAAGCATTAATATACCTTTCGATAAGCAACGCCCACTGGTTACAAAAGTGGGCGTACACCTACAGACAACGTCACTACAGTTACTCTCTTATTGGTTGGGTGATTAGTCACTCAATGTCGGGTGCCGCCCTGAGGTGTTCTTTGACATACAGCATAACACCATGCCTAGAAATTGGGTTGGGGCGCCAAAGTGGCGCCAAAGTCGCCTGAGTGCAGGATTTAGCACAGCGTTCGAGGCTTTAGCGATTGTCAGATATTCAGTTTCATTGCCCCTAGAGGGAGATGGGGCAAGGCTCGAGGCGCTCCGCGTCCCTCTTAGGGCGCTGAAACTGAATATCGCAGCGCAACGTGCCGCAGCGGTACTGCAGGCCTTCCTCCCATTGTTAAGGGGGAGGAGCCTGCAACAGCACGATCCCCGATCGCGAGTGCCAGCAAACAAGCCCGGCACCAAGGAGAAGTGCTGGGCTCTCGGGAAACAGCCGGCAATGCCGCGGGGGGGGGGGGTTACGAGGCCGGGGACGGAGGTGCTGGCAGGCGGCCGCCGAAAAAGGCGGCCGCCCCGCACCTCCACCTTAACTTGCGCCGCTGCCGGCACAGCAAGGCCCCGTGAACCGGGCGCGGGTAGCGAACGGCGCAACTGCGGCGTTCGCTACCAAATATCGCGAACGGGGCGCGAACGGGGCACTGCGCACACCGATGACATCATCGGTGGCGGCGCAGCGCAAATGGCTAACGCCACCATTAGCGCCCCTGCTGAATATCGCGGGAGGCGCAGCCAGTGGCGCTACAGCCACTGGCGCTACAGCCACTGACTGCCTCTTTAGGCGCTAACAGGTGGCGCTACTCACCCAGTTTCCCCCCCCTAGTTTCTAGACATCTAGCTTCTGTGAGCAAGGTCGCTTAATTCATGAGATAATAAACAATGTCAGCTTTTGGTTGCGAGCAGACATTCCAAAGGGAGATAAGGTGTTTGAGGCAAAGATAGAAATGGCCGACTCCCTGTGAAGTTCAGTTTCCCTTATCTCTCAGAAAGCCAGCTGCATTAAACACTGATAACAACATTTTGGAATCAGTAAAGACAGAGACCAAGGGGTAGATTTTCCTAAAGCTGTCGAGAAGGAGGCGGGACTACAACTTTTGGGTTTTAGTCCCGCCTACATCGACGTTCGGCCAATCCACGCGATTTTCCCTTGATTGACCTTGTTAAGCCCACCCAGCGGGCTCAGCAGGCCAATTAAGGGCCACCCGGCAACAGGTGACGTCACAGACTGAAATTTCATCTGTCAAACACTGGCAGTCTGACTTCTAACCTGAGTCCTTCTACACAGACTCAGTTAGAACTGTCACCGGCAATGAAAGCTGAAGGCTGTCTCTTTTGACAGATCGCAGCCATTCAGCTTTCAGTGCCGGCTGAATGGTGGACTCCCGACGCCTACAGGAAGGAAGGCTGTAAAGGTAAGTACAGGTAACTTAAACTTCTTTACACACTTTAGACACACCAAACACACTTACCTTTGCACTCATGCACCCGTCACTCACCTGAACACCGACATCGCGACGCCCTCCAAGTCCGTCAACCCGACGGCCCGCCTCGCTAACTTGGCGTGGTTTGGAGCCATCGGGAATCCTACACGACGCCCCTCAAAATAGGGATTAGGCTAAAAACCGCCTGTTGACTACCTGTTAACAGGCAGTTAATTGGCACTAATCCCTTCCCGCCTCGGGTCGGCGGGTCCCAGTGCGGGGCGGGTACCCGCCTCTCCTGAAACTTACGTGGAGGCGGGTTTTGGGCGGGATGGTGTCGGGACCCCCGAAATCAGGATTTTTGCCCCCCCCCCACACGCCTGAAACCCCACCTGACGGCTCCAGGAAAATCTACCCCCAAGAGTCTAGTAAATGTGCTGTGGTCCGCTATTTCTACAGCACTTATTTAAAAAGGGTTAGTGGTGGTCAAGTATCCCATCATGCTTTGCAGCTACCTAAATACAACATGTACATTTTTAATACATATATTTCTTAATAAGTGAAGCTAATCATCCTTACAATGTATTACAAGCCAAATGAATGTTGAATGTTTAAATGTCTTAATCTAAATGTACACTCTCGGGAGCCGCAAGCCTACATTTCGTTGTACAGGTAGACTACCTTTTATCCGAACTTCCGAAAACCGAAACCCTCTAAAAACCGAAGGTTTTTTCGTTCAGCGTAAGTCGCGCGCACGACATGACCAGAGTGGCGCACGACCCCGACCCCCGCCGACGACCCCCCCGCGGACCCCCGCCGACCCCCCCGCCGACCCCCCGCCGACCCCCCCGCGGACCCCCGCCGACCCACCCCCGACAAATTTCCCAGTCTTATAAAATACCTTCCGAAATCCGAAATTTTCCGAAAACTGAAACACGGCTGGTCCCGAGGTTTTCGGATAAAGGATAGTCTGCCTGTACTGCACTTGTGCACTAACAATGACAATAAAGTTGATTATTATTATTATTATTATTATTTAAATATGATTTCTAGTACTACAGCCCTTCCTACAGCTTTGGTTAATGTATTTAAAGACTCGAGGATTCAGGCTTTGGTTCACAGGCCTATTTTTGCGATCCAACACCCCTTTTAAAATTGTACCATTTAGTTCATATTACCTCTCCTCATTCTTCCAACCAAAATCGTTTTTTAAATTATACTGTGCACAGTTCTGTTCTCCAAATTACCAGAAGGGGGAGTCCAGAACCAGGGGTCACAGTCTAAGGATAAGGGGTAAGCCATTTAGGACTGAGATGAGGAGGAATTTCTTCACCCAGAGAGTGGCGAACCTGTGGAATTCTCTACCACAGAAGACAGTGGAGGCCAATTCATTAAATATATTCAAGAAGGAGTTAGATATATTTAGAGTCATAGAGTCATAGAGTTATACAGCACAGAAAGAGGCCCTTCGGCCCATCGTGTCTGCGCCGTCCATCAAGCCCTGTCCAATCTAATCCCATTTTCCAGCATTCGGTCCCTAGCCTTGTATGCAATGGCGTTTCAAGTGCTCATCCAAATGCTTCTTGAATGTTGTGAGGGTTCCTGCCTCCACCACCCTTTCAGGCAGTGAGTTCCAGACTCCAACCACCCTCTGGGTGAAAAAGTTCCTCCTCAAATCCCCTCTAAACCTCCTGCCCCTTACCTTGAATCTATGCCCCCTTGTTATTGACCCCCCTACTAAGGGGAAAAGTTCCTCTTTATCTACCCTATCTATGCCCCTCATCATTTTGTACACCTCAATCAGGTCCCCCCTCAGCCTTCTCTGCTCCAAGGAAAACAACCCCAGCCTCTTTAGTCTTTCTTCATAGCTGAGGCGCTCCATCCCAGGTAACATCCTGGTGAATCTTCTCTGCACCCCCTCCAAAGCAATCACATCCTTCCTATAGTGAGGTGACCAGAACTGCACACAGTACTCCAGCTGTGGCCTTACCAGCGTTTTGTACAGCTCCATCATAACCTCCCTGCTCTTATATTCTATGCCTCGGCTAATGAAGGCAAGTATCCCATATGCCTTTTTAACCACCTTATCTACCTGTCCTGCTGCCTTCAGGGATCTATGTACATGTACACCAAGGTCCCTCTGACCCTCTGTACTTCCTAGGGTCCTACCACTCATTGTGTATTCCCTTGCCTTATTTGTCCGTCCAAAATGCATCACCTCGCACTTTTCAGGGTTAAATTCCATTTGCCACTTTTCCGCCCATCTGACCAACCCGTTTATATCGTCCTGTAGCCTGAGGCTTTCCTCCTCGCAATTTACCACCCCACCAATTTTCGTGTCATCTGCGAACTTACTGATCAGACCTTTTACATTCTCCTCCAAATCATTTATGTAGATCACAAACAGCAAGGGACCCAGCACCGATCCCTGAGGTACCCCACTGGACACAGGCTTCCAGTCACAAAAGCAACCTTCGACCATCACCCTCTGCCTCCTGCCACTCAGCCAGTTTAGGATCCAACGCGCCAAGGCACCCTGGATCCCATGGGCTCTTACCTTCTTGACCAGTCTCCTATGCGGGACTTTGTCAAAAGCCTTACTGAAGTCCATGTATACCACATCCACAGCATTTCCTTCATTTCCTTCATCCACACACCTAGTCACCCACTCGAAAAATTTCTTAAGGCTAAAGGGATCAAGGGATATGGGGAGAAAGCAGGGACCGGGTACTGAATTTGGATGATCAGCCATGATCTCATTGAATGGCGGAGCAGGCTCGAGGGGCCGAATGGCCTACTCCTGCTCCTATTTCTTAGGTTCTTATGTTCCAGATCATAGAATGGTTACACCACAGAAGGAGGCCATTCGGCCCGTCGAGCCCGTGCCGGCTCTCTACAAGAGCACTTCAGCTAGTCCCGCTCTCCCGCCCTTTCCCCGTAACCCTGCAAATTCTTTTCCTTCAGGTACTTATCCAATTCCCCTTTTGAAAGCCGCGATTGAGTCTGCCTCCACCGCCCTCTCAGGCACCGCATTCCAGATCACAACCACTCGCTGAGTAAAAAAAGTTTTCCTCATGTCGCCTTTGGTTCTTCTGCCAATCGCCTTAAATCTGTGTCCTCTGGTTCTCGACCCTTCCGCCAATGGGGACAGTTTCACTCCATCTACTCTGTCTAGACCCCAGAACAACTCGCCGCCGCAAAAATAAATTCTCCTCATCTCCCCCTCTGGTTCTTTTACCAATTTTCTTCAATCTCTTTCCTCTGGTTCTCGACCGTCCGTCCACTGGAAACAGTTTCAAACTATAAGAACATAAGAAACAGGAGCAGGAGGAGGCCATTCGGCCCCTCCAGCCTGCTCCGCCATTCAATAAGGTCACGGCTGATCATCGACCTCAACTCCACTTTCCTGCCCGATCCCCATATCCCTCGATTCCCCGAGAGTCCAAAAATCTATCGATCTCGGCCTTGAATATATTCGACGACTGAGCCTCCACAGCCCTCTGGGGCAGAGAATTCCAAAGATTCACCGCCCTCTGAGTGAAGAAATTCCTCCTCATCTCAGTCCTAAATGGCCAACCCCTTATCCTGAGACTGTGACCCCTGGTTCTAGACTCTCCAGCCAGGGGGAAACAGCCTCTCAGCATCTACCCTGTCAATCCCCCTCAGAATCTTGTATGTTTTAATGAGATCACCTCTCATTCTTCTAAACTCCAGAGAGTATCGGCCCACTCTACACAATCTCTCCTCATAGGACAGCCCTCTCCTCCCAGGAATCAATCTAGTGAACCTTCGTTGCGCTCCCTCTAAGGCAAGGAACACCGACTCCTCCAAGCCGCAGAAAAGGCAGGCGGCCTGGGAGTCCGGGAAGCTACGTAAATCCTTATTTCCGAGAAAGGTGCAGCACAGAAGGATGCCATTCAGCCCATCATGCCTATGCCGGCTCTTTGAAAGAGCTCCCAAATTAGCCCCCACTCCCTCCCACAGGGTCCGCCACTGGCTCAGTGGGTAGCACACTCGCCTCTGATTCTAGAAGATTGTGGGTTCAGAGTCCCACTCCAGGGACTCGAGCGCATAAAGCTGGGCTGACCGTCCAGCGCAGCGCTGAGTGAGTGCCTCACTTTCTGAGATGGTACTGAGAGAGCGTCGCACTGTCGGAGGGGCAGTACTGAGGGAGCACCGCACTGTCGGAGGGGCAGTACTGAGGGAGCGCCGCACTGTCGGAGGGGCAGTACTGAGGGAGCGCCACACTGTCGGAGGGGCAGTACTGAGGGAGCGCCGCACTGTCGGAGGGGCAGTACTGAGGGAGCGCCGCACTGTCGGAGGGGCGGTACTGAGGGAGTGCCGCACTGTTGGAGGGGCGGTATTGAGGGAGCGCCGCACTGTCGAGGGGCGGTACTGAGGGAGCGCCGCACTGTCGGAGGGGCAGTACTGAGGGAGCGCCGCACTGTCGGAGGGGCGGTACTGAGGGTGCGCCGCACTGTCGGAGGGGCGGTACTGAGGGAGCGTCGCACTGTTGGAGGGGCAATACTGAGGGAGCACCGCACTGTCGGCGGGGCAGTACTGAGGGAGCGCCGCACTGTCGGAGGGGCGGTACTGAGGGAGGGCCGCGCTGTCGGAGGGGCGGTACTGTGGGAGCGCCACACTGTCGGAGGGCCGGTACTGAGGGAGCAGCGCGCTGTCGGAGGGGCGGTACTGAGGGAGCGCCGCACTGTCGGAAGGGCGGTACTGAGGGAGCGCCGCACTGTCGTAGGGACGGTACTGAGGGAGCGCCGCACTGTCGGAGGGCCGGTACTGAGGGAGCGGCGCGCTGTCGGAGGGGCGGTACTGAGGGAGCGCCGCACTGTCGGAGGGGCAGTACTGAGGGAGCGCCACACTGTCGTAGGGACGGTACTGAGGGAGCGCCGCACTGTCGTAGTGACTGGAGTGCATCAGCACCCCAAATTTTAATTGAATTTGTTAAGTTTCATTTGCATTTTTGCTCAGTTGCAGTCGGTTATTTACACCTAAAAGAGTGTCCTGAAAAGCTGCACCATTCTTGTGACAGATTCTGTGCCGATGGGGAGGAGGAGCCTTTAGTATTTTCAGCTCCCACAAGCTCCAGCGACTCAACTCCTCCCCTCGGCTGTGCTGTATACTAAAAAAATCGCCTTTTTGCATTGCATTGTCGGAGTTGCAGTCCTCAGTCGCCTTTGCAACCTTTCTCCTCGCAGCCTGAACGACTACAAGTCCCTGCAGGACTGCGGGATTTGTTATTGTGGAAGATTACTGGTGCAGGCAGGCAGGCGATGGTAACTGGAGAGGGGTGGGCAGGGGAGGGGAGCGGGACAAGAGAGAGACTTTGCACAGCGTCAAGAATTCCTGTCTGTTCCGGCAGCTTGTCTCTGAGCACACCCGCCTCTCCCAGCCTTTGAGGCTGGCATCGATTGCTGAAGGGGGGACAGGGGGAAAGGTGAGCTCACTCCCCCCCCACCCTCCTCCTTGGCCACCTTCTGTTTGTCAAACAATGTCAGCAGTTTCCTGTGTCGAACCAAATGCAACTGCGCCAGCGAGTCAGACTGGGTTTGAAAACACTCAGGGAGTTGGGCTGGTGCTCAAACCCTGGGTGCAGTGCAGCCGCTCCAGATCATTGCAGTGTGTCTGATGCTAGTTAATGTAACCAATGCTAGTTACAATGTGTCTGATGCTAGTTACAGTGTGTCTGATGCTAGTTACAGTGTAACCATTGCTAGTTACAGTGTGCCTGATGCTAGTTAGTGTTACCAATGCTAGTTACAATGTGTCTGATGCTAGTTACAGTGTAACCAATGCTAGTTACAATGTGTCTGATGCTAGTTACAGTGTTACCAATGCTAGTTAGTGTGTCTGATGCTAGTTACAGTGTAACCAATGCTGGTTACAGTGTGTCTGATGCTAGCTACAGTGTAACCAATGCTAGTTAGTGTGTCTGATGCTAGTTACAGTGTAACCATTGCTAGTTAGTGTGCCTGATGCTAGTTAGTGTTACCAATGCTAGTTACAATGTGTCTGATGCTAGTTACAGTGTAACCATTGCTAGTTACAGTGTGTCTGATGCTAGTTACAGTGTAACCCATGCTAGTTAGTGTGTCTGATGCTAGTTACACTGTAACCAATGCTAGTTAGTTACAGTGTAACCAATGCTAGTTACAATGTGTCTGATGCTAGTTACAGTGTAACCAATGTTAGTTACATTGTGTCTGATGCTAGTTACAGTGTTATCAATGCTAGTTACAATGTGTTTGATGCTAGTTACAGTGTTACCAATGCTAGTTACAGTGTAACCAATGCTAGTTACAGTGTGCCTGATGCTAGTTACAGTGTAACCAATGCTAGTTACATAGAAACAAAAAAGATAGGAGCAGGAGTAGGCCATTCGGCCCTTCGAGCCTGCTCCGCCATTCAACGAGATCATGGCTGATCATCCAAACCCTAGCACCCGGTCCCTACACCGACAGCCATCCCACACAAGCCCTATCCCCGTAACCCCATAACCCCACGTATTTAATCCCCCCTAACACTAAGGGCCAATTTTATTTTTATTTTTATCATGGCCAATCAACCTAACCCGCACATCTTTGGACTGTGGGAGGAAACCGGAGCACCCGGAGGAAACCCACACAAACACGGGGAGAATGTGCAAACTCCACACAGACAGTCACCCGAGGCCGGATTTGAACCCGGGTCCCTGGCGCTGTGAGGCAACAGTGCTAACCACTATGCCACCGTGTGTCTGATGCTAGTTACAGTGTAACCAATGCTAGTTACAGTGTGTCTGATGCTAGTTACAGTGTAACCAATGCTAGTTACAGTATTGTCTGATGCTAATTAGTGTTACCAATGCTAGTTACAGTATTACCAATGCTAGTTACAGTATTACCAATGCTAGTTACAGCATGTCTGATGCTAGTTACATTGTCAGTTACAATGATTCCGATGCTAGTTACAATGTGTCCGATGCTAGTTACAGTGTGTCTGATGCTAGTTACAATGCATCTGATGCTAGTTACATTGTAACTAACATTGGACACAACGTAAATAACAATGAGTCTGATGCTAGCTACAATGTTTCCAATGCTAGTTACATTGTGTCTAATGCTAGTTACATGCATTTGGGGAGGGCTAACAGGGCAAGGGAATACACTATAAATGGTAGGACACTGAGAAGTGCAGAAGATCAGAGGGACCTTGGAATGCAGGTCCACAGATCCCTGAAGGTAGCAGGACAGGTAGATAAGGTGGTTATGAAGGCATACAGAATGCTTGCCTTTCTTAGCTGAGGCATTGACAGTTACAATGAGTCTGATGCTAGTTTCATTGTGTCTAATGCTAGATCCCTGAAGGCAGCAGAACAGGTAGATAAGGTGGTTAAAAAGGCATACTTATATTCTATGCCTCGGCTAATGAAGGCAAGAGCAGGGAGGTCATGATGGAGCTGTACAAAACGCTAGTTAGGCCACAGCTGGAGTACTGTGTGCAGTTCTGGTCGCCACACTATAGGAAGGATGTGATTGCATTGGAGAGGGTGCAGAGGAGATTCACCAGGATGTTACCTGGGCTGGAGCGTTTCAGCTATGAAGAGAGACTGGACAGGCTGGGGTTGTTTTCCTTAGAGCAGAGAAGGCTGAGGGGGGACCTGATTGAGGTGTACAAAATTATGAGGGGCATAGATAGGGTGGATAGAAAGGAACTTTTCCCCTTAGTAGAGGGGTCAATAACCAGGGGGCAATAGTTTCAAGGTAAGGGGCAGGAGGTTTAGAGGGGATTTGAGGAAAAACTTTTTCACCCGGAGGGTGGTTGGAGTCTGGAACTCACTGCCTGAAAGGGTGGTAGAGGCAGGAACCCTCACAACATTCAAGAAGCATTTAGATGAGCACTTGAAACGCCATAGCATACAAGGCTAGGGACCAAGTGCTGGAAAATGGGGTTAGAATAGACAGGGCTTGATGGCCGGCGTGGACACGATGGGCCGAAGGGCCTCTTTCTGTGCTGTATAACTCGATGACTCTATGACTCTAATGCTAGTTATATTGTGTCTAATGCTAGTTTCATTGTGTCTAATGCTAGTTACGTTGTTAGTTACAAGCAAAGAGAGGGCATGAAAAAATATTGGCAAGAAAAGTCAAGGGAAAGCCAAAGATGTTTTATAAATGCATTAAGAGCATGAGGATCACTAAAGTAAGAGTAGGGCCTATTAGGGACCATAAAGGTAACCTGTGTGTGGAGGCGGAAGACTTGGGTATGGTTCTTGATGAATACTTTGCGCCTGTTTTCACAAAAGAGAAGGGCGATGCAGACATGGCAATCCGGGGGGAGGAGTGTGAAATATTAGATGAAATAAACATAGTTGATAAGGAAGTATTAAGGGGTTTAGCATCTTTGAAAGTGGATATATCCCCAGGCCCGGATGAAATGTATCCCAGACTGTAAGAGAAGTAAAGAGAGGCAATAGCGGAAACTCTGACCATCATTTTCCAATCCTCTCTGGCTTCAGGTGTGGTGCCGGAGGACTGGAGGACTGCTAACGTGGTACCACTGTTTAAAAAGGGATAAACGGATAGACCGAGTAATTACAGGCCAGTCAGCCTAACCTCGGTGTTGGGAAAATTATTGGAAAGAATTCTGACGGACAGGATAAATCTTCATTTAGAAAGACACGGATTAATCAAGGATAGTCAACACGGATTTGTTAAGGGAAGGTCGTGTCTGACTAACGTGATTGAATTTTTTGAGGAGGTAACAAGGAGGGTAGATGAGGGTAGTGCGTTTGATGTAGTATATATGGACTTTAGCAAGGCTTTTGATCAGGTTCCACGTGGCAGACTGGTCACCAAGTTAAAAGCCCATGGGATCCAGGGCAAAGTGTCAAGTTGGATTCAAAACTGGCTCGGAGACAGGAAGCAGAGGGTAATGGTTGATGGGTGTTTTTGTGACTGGAAGACTGTTTCCAGTGGGGTTCCGCAGGGCTCAGTACTGGGTCCCTTGCTTTTTGTGGTATATATCAATGATCTAGACTTGAATATAGGGGGTATGATTAAGAAGTTTGCAGATGTTACTAAAATCGGCTGTGTGGTTGATACTGAAGAAGGAAGCTGTAGACTGCAGGAAGATATCAATAAATTGGTCAGGTGGGCAGAACAGTGGCAAATGGAATTCAATCCGGAGAAGTGTGAGGTAATGCATTTGGGGAGGGCTAACAAGGAAAGGGAATACACATTAACTGGTAGGACACTGAGTAGTGTAGAGAAACAAAGGGACCTTGGAGTGCATGTCCACAGATCCCTGAAGATAGCAGGCCAGGTAGATAAGGTGGTTAAGAAGGCATAAGGGATACTTGCCTTTATTAGCCGAGGCATAGAATATAAGAGCAGGGAGGTTATGCTCGAACTGTATAAAACACGAGTTAGGCCACAGCTAGAATACTGCGTGCAGTTCTGGTCACCACATTACAGGAAGGATGTGATCGCACTAGAGAGGGTGCAGAGGAGATTTACCAAGATGTTGCTGGGCTGGGGAATTTTAGCTAATGAGGAAAGACTGGATAGGCTGGGGTTGTTTTCATTGGAACAGAGGAGGAGATTTAATTGAGGTGTATAAAATTATGAGGGGCCTCGATAGAGTGGATAGGAAGGACCTATTTCCCCTTAGCAGAGAGGTCAATAACCAGGGGGCAGAGATTTAAAGTAATTGGTAGAAGAATTAGTGAGGAGTTGAGGAGAACTTTTTTCACCCAGAGGGTGGCGGGGGCCTGGAACTCACTGCCTGAAAGGGTGGCAAGGGGCAGAAGTACTTGGATATGTACTTGAAGTGCCGTAACCTACAGGGCTACGGACCGAGAGTGGGATTAGGCTGGGATCGCTCTTTGTTGGCCAGCGCGGACACCGGGGGCCAAATGGCCTCCTTCTTTGCTTTAAATTTCTATGATTTTGTCCAATACTAGTTATATTGTTAGTTACAATGTGTCCCTGGGGTGTGTCAGTTATAATGTGTCCCAATGTTAATTACATTGTGTCCCCCGGGTGTTAATTACATTGTGTCCCCGGGTGTTAATTACATTGTGTCCCCGGGTGTTAATTACATTGTGTCCCGGGTGTTAATTACAATGTGTCTCCGGGTGTTAATTACATTGTGTCCCCCGGGTGTTAATTACATTGTGTCCCCGGGTGTTAATTACATTGTGTCCCCGGGTGTTAATTACATTGTGTCCCGGGTGTTAATTACATTGTGTCCCGGGTGTTAATTACAATGTGTCTCCGGGTGTTAATTACATTGTGTCCCCCGGGTGTTAATTACATTGTGTCCCCCGGGTGTTAATTACATTGTGTCCCCGGGTGTTAATTACATTGTGTCCCGGGTGTTAATTACATTGTGTCCCCGGGTGTTAATTACATTGTGTCCCGGGTGTTAATTACAATGTGTCCCCGGGTGTTAATTACATTGTGTCCCCCGGGTGTTAATTACATTGTGTCCCCGGGTGTTAATTACATTGTGTCCCGGGTGTTAATTACATTGTGTCCCCGGGTGTTAATTACATTGTGTCCCCCGGGTGTTAATTACATTGTGTCCCGGGTGTTAATTACATTGTGTCCCGGGTGTTAATTACATTGTGTCCCAGTGTTAATTACATTGTGTCCCGGGTGTTAATTACAATGTGTCTCCGGGTGTTAATTACATTGTGTCCCCCGGGTGTTAATTACATTGTGTCCCCCGGGTGTTAATTACATTGTGTCCCCGGGTGTTAATTACATTGTGTCCCGGGTGTTAATTACATTGTGTCCCCCGGGTGTTAATTACATTGTGTCCCGGGTGTTAATTACATTGTGTCCCGGGTGTTAATTATATTGTGTCCCAGTGTTAGTTACATTGTGTCTGTCACTGTATAACACTGGGCTACGGTACTGGTGGGTACAGGTCTGTCACTGTATAACACTGGGGTACAGTACTGGTGGGTACAGGTCTGTCACTGTATAACACTGGGGTACAGTACTGGTGGGTACAGGTCTGTCACTGTATAACACTGGGTTACAGTACTGGTGGGTACAGGTCTGTCACTGTATAACACTGGGGTACAGTACTGGTGGGTACAGGTCTGTCACTGTATAACACTGGGGTACAGTACTGGTGAGTACAGGTCTGTCACTGTATAACACTAGGGTACAGTACTGGTGAGTACAGGTCTGTCACTGTATTACACTGGGGTACAGTACTGGTGAGTACAGGTCTGTCACTGTATAACACTGGGGTACAGTACTGGTGGGTACAGGTCTGTCACTGTATTACACTGGGGTACAGTACTGGTGAGTACAGGTCTGTCACTGTATAACACTGGGCTACGGTACTGGTGGGTACAGGTCTGTCACTGTATAACACTGGGGTACAGTACTGGTGGGTACAGGTCTGTCACTGTATAACACTGGGGTACAGTACTGGTGAGTACAGGTCTGTCACTGTATAACACGGGTACAGTACTGGTGGGTACAGGTCTGTCACTGTATAACACTGGGGTACAGTACTGGTGGGTACAGGTCTGTCACTGTGTAACACTGGGGTACAGTACTGGTGGGTACAGGTCTGTCACTGTATAACACTGGGGTACAGTACTGGTGGGTACAGGTCTGTCACTGTATAACACTGGGGTACAGTACTGGTGGGTACAGGTCTGTCACTGTATAACACTGGGGTACAGTACTGGTGAGTACAGGTCTGTCACTGTATAACACTGGGGTACAGTACTGGTGGGTACAGGTCTGTCACTGTATAACACTGGGGTACAGTACTGGTGGGTACAGGTCTGTCACTGTATAACACTGGGGTACAGTACTGGTGGGTACAGGTCTGTCACTGTATAACACTGGGG
Organism: Somniosus microcephalus; assembly: GCF_052327205.1. Classification (NCBI taxonomy): domain Eukaryota; kingdom Metazoa; phylum Chordata; class Chondrichthyes; order Squaliformes; family Somniosidae; genus Somniosus; species Somniosus microcephalus. The sequence continues at coordinate 37,895,486 of NC_141019.1, read as the reverse complement.
TACAGTACCGGTGGGTACAGGTCTGTCACTGTATTACACTGGGGTACAGTACTGGTGGGTACAGGTCTGTCACTGTATAACACGGGTACAGTACTGGTGGGTGCAGGTCTGTCCCTGTATAACACTGGTGTACAGTACTGGTGGGTACAGGTCTGTCACTGTATAACACTGGGGTACAGTACTGGTGGGTACAGGTCTGTCACTGTATAACACTGGGGTACAGTACTGGTGGGTACAGGTCTGTCACTGTATAACACTGGGGTACAGTACTGGTGGGTACAGGTCTGTCACTGTACAACACTGGGGTACAGTACTGGTGGGTACAGGTCTGTCACTGTATAACACTGGGGTACAGTACTGGTGGGTACAGGTCTGTCACTGTATAACACTGGGGTACAGTACTGGTGGGTACAGGTCTGTCCCTGTATAACACTGGGGTACAGTACTGGTGGGTACAGGTCTGTCACTGTATAACACTGGGGTACAGTACTGGTGGGTACAGGTCTGTCACTGTATAACACTGGGGTACAGTACTGGTGGGTACAGGTCTGTCACTGTATTACACTGGGGTACAGTACTGGTGGGTACAGGTCTGTCACTGTATAACACGGGTACAGTACTGGTGGGTGCAGGTCTGTCCCTGTATAACACTGGTGTACAGTACTGGTGGGTACAGGTCTGTCACTGTATAACACTGGGGTACAGTACTGGTGGGTACAGGTCTGTCACTGTATAACACTGGGGTACAGTACTGGTGGGTACAGGTCTGTCACTGTATAACACTGGGGTACAGTACTGGTGGGTACAGGTCTGTCACTGTACAACACTGGGGTACAGTACTGGTGGGTACAGGTCTGTCACTGTATAACACTGGGGTACAGTACTGGTGGGTACAGGTCTGTCACTGTATAACACTGGGGTACAGTACTGGTGGGTACAGGTCTGTCCCTGTATAACACTGGGGTACAGTACTGGTGGGTACAGGTCTGTCACTGTATAACACTGGGTTACAGTACTGGTGGGTACAGGTCTGTCACTGTATAACACTAGGGTACAGTATTGGTGGGTACAGGTCTGTCACTGTATAACACTGGGGTACAGTACTGGTGGGTACAGGTCTGTCACTGTATAACACTAGGGTACAGTACTGGTGCGTACAGGTCTGTCACTGTATAACACGGGGTACAGTACTGGTGGGTACAGGTCTGTCCCTGTATAACACGGGGTACAGTACTGGTGGGTACAGGTCTGTCACTGTATAACACTGGGGTACAGTACTGGTGGGTACAGGTCTGTCCCTGTATAACACTGGGGTACAGTACTGGTGGGTACAGGTCTCTCTCTGTATAACACTGGGGTACAGTACTGGTGGGTACAGGTCTGTCACTGTATAACACTAGGGTACAGTACTGGTGAGTACAGGTCTGTCACTGTATAACACTGGGGTACAGTACTGGTGGGTACAGGTCTGTCACTGTATAACACTGGGTTACAGTACTGGTGGGTACATGTCTGTCACTGTATAACACTGGGGTACATTACTGGTGGGTACAGGTCTGTCACTGTATAACACTGGGGTACAGTACTGGTGGGTACAGGTCTGTCAGTTTATAACACTGGGGTACAGTACTGGTGGGTACAGGTCTGTCACTGTATAACACTGGGGTACAGTGCTGGTGGGTACAGGTCTGTCACGGTATAACACTGGGGTACAGTACTGGTGGGTACAGGTCTGTCACTATAACACGGGTACAGTACTGGTGGGTACAGGTGTGTCACTGTATAACACTGGGGTACAGTACTGGTGGGTACAGGTCTGTCACTGTATAACACTGGGGTACAGTACTGGTGGGTACAGGTGTGTCACTGTATAACACTGGGGTACAGTACTGGTGGGTACAGGTCTCACTGTATAACACTGGGGTACAGTACTGGTGGGTACAGGTGTGTCACTGTATAACACTAGGGTACAGTACTGTTGGGTACAGGTCTGTCACTGTATAACACTGGGTACAGTACTGGTGGGTACAGGTCTGTCACTGTATAACACTGGGGTACAGTACTGGTGGGTACAGGTCTGTCACTGTATAACACTGGGGTACAGTACTGGTGGGTACAGCTCTGTCACTGTATAACAATGAATTGGCCTCAACTGCCTTCTGTGGTAGAGAATTCCACAGGTTCACCACTCTCTGGGTGAAGAAATTCCTCATCTCTGTCCTAAATGGCTTACCCCTTATCCTTAGACTGTGACCCCTGGTTCTGGACTCCCCCGCCATCGGGAACATCCTTCCTGCATCTAGTCTGTCTAGTCCTGTTAGAATTTTGTAAGTTTCAATGAGATCCCCTCTCATTCTTCTAAACTCCAGCGAGTATAAGCCCAATCGACCCAATCTCTCCTCATACGTCATTCCTGCCATCCCAGGTATCAGTCTGGTGAATCTTCGCTGCACTCCCTCCATGGCAAGAACCTCCTTCCTCAGATAAGGCGACCAAAACTGCACACGATACTCAAGGTGTGGTCTCAGGGTTGTTGATTGAGCTGTGTTGGTTTCTTGTTTCAGGCGGGCGCAGCGGAAATGGAGGTCAGCCCTTCGCAGTCGAAGGTCACGTTCAACAATGTAGCTCTGTCGTACGTTCCCGGCACAGCTGTGGAGTGCCGCTACACGCTTGGCTCATGGGCCGGGTGGGCCTCGAAGGACTGGATCGGCCTCTTTAAAGTACGTGTACGCGCAGGACAGCGGTAACCCCACCCCACGTGCGGGATGCAGGAATAAGCCGTGCGGGAACGGCGCAGGGAAAGCAACACCCCTCTTGACAAGGGCTGCCTATTGCCACCTCCGTAACATCGCCCGTCTCCGCCCCGCCTCAGCTCATCCGCTGCTGAAACCCTCATCCATGCCCTTTCTCACCTCTAGACTTGACTCTTGTGTGCAGTTTTGGTCACCTTTGAAAATGGCATGGAGGCGGGATGGGGGCGGGATGGGTTTGTGCCCCCCCCGATTTTGGGATTTTAGCCCCCCACACGCCTCCAATCCTGCCTCCACAGCCCAATGAAAATCCTGCCCATTGTGTCCGATGCTAGTTACATTGTTAGTTACATTGTGTCCAAAGCTAGTGTCAGTAACATTGACAGTTACACTGTGTCCAGAGCTAGTTATATTGTATCCAATGTTAGTTGCATTGTTAGTTACACTGTGTCCAAAGCTAGTTACATTGTATCCAATGTCAGTTACATTGTCAATTACACTGTGTCCAGAGCTAGTTACATTGTATCCAATGTCAGTTACATTGTTAGTTACACTGTGTCCAGAGCTAGTTATATTGTATCCAATGTTAGTTGCATTGTTAGTTACACTGTGTCCAAAGCTAGTTACATTGTATCCAATGTCAGTTACATTGTCAGTTACACTGTGTCCAGAGCTAGTTACATTGTAGCCAATGTCAGTTACATTGTCAGTTACACTGTGTCCAGAGCTAGTTACATTGTAGCCAATGTCAGTTACATTGTCAGTTACACTGTGTCCAGAGCTAGTTACATTGTATCCAATGTCAGTTACATTGTTAGTTACACTGTGTCCAGAGCTAGTTATATTGTATCCAATGTTAGTTGCATTGTTAGTTACACTGTGTCCAAAGCTAGTTACATTGTATCCAATGTCAGTTACATTGTCAGTTACACTGTGTCCAAAGCTAGTTACATTGTATCCAATGTCAGTTACATTGTCAGTTACACTGTGTCCAGAGCTAGTTACATTGTATCCAATGTCAGTTACATTGTTAGTTACACTGTGTCCAAAGCTAGTTACGTTGTATCCAATGTCAGTTACATGGTTAGTTACATTGTGTTCAATGTTAGTTACATTGTGTTCAATGTTAGTTACATTGTTAGTTACATTGTGTTCAATGTTAGTTACATTGTGTCCAAAGCTAGTTACATTGTATCCAATGTCAGTAACATTGTTAGTTACATTGTGTTCAATGTTAGTTACATGGTTAGTTACATTGTATCCAATGTTAGTTACATTGTTAGTTACACTGTCCAAATCTAGTTACATTGTATCCAATGTCAGTTACATTGTATCCAATGTTAGTTACATTGTTAGTTACACTCTGTTCAATGTTAGTTACAATGTATCCAAAGTCAGTTACATTGTATGCAATGTTAGTTACATTGTATCCAATGTTAATTACATTGTTAGTTACATTGTGTTCAGTGTTAGTTACCATCGCCCTGCAGCTGCTCGGAGATGGGCATGCCCACACTTGGTGTGGCCGCCTCGGCCCCATGCTGTTTTGTGAAGTGTTGGCTCCTACCTTCAGCACTGGAATGGAACCAGTAATGCCAGGTGCCAGTTAAGTGTCCTGTCGGCACCGTCCAACATTGCCGTGGGGGCGAGGGAGGAGGGGGGCAGCACAGATGGTCTGGGCAGCATTGTCATTTCAGTTTTTAAGTGTTTGCATGCCCCGTGAGCCGGTCATGAGCTGCCAGTGGCCTCAGTCCAACTGGTGGGGAAGGACATTAAGGGACTGTGCGCATTGCGGCAGTGAATCTGCCTGGGTACTTGGCTCGGAGAGCTGTTTTTAAAAAAAAAACAAGCAACAACTCCCATTTCTACAGCTCCCTTAACCCAGTCAAACACCCCAAGGTGCTTCACAGGAGCGTAACTAGGACAGAAATTTGACACCGAGCCACATGAGGAGATATTAGGTCTGGTGACCAAAAGCTTGGTCAAAGAGGGAGGTTTTAAGGAGCGTCTTAAAGGAGGAGAGAGAGAGAGAGAGGTGGAGAGGTTTAGGGAGGGAATTCCAGAGCTCAGGGCCCAGGCGGCTGAAGGCACGGCCACCAATGGTGGAGTGATGGAAATCGGCGGGATGCTCAAGAGGCCGGAATTGGAGGAGCGCAGAGATCTGGGAGGGTTGTAGGGGGCTGGAGGAGGTTACAGAGATAGGGAGGGTTGTAGGGGGCTGGAGGAGGTTATAGAGATAGGGAGGGTTGTAGGGGCTGGAGGAGGTTACAGAGATAGGGAGGGGTGTAGGGGCTGGAGGAGGTTACAGAGATAGGGAGGGGTGTAGGGGCTGGAGGAGGTTACAGAGATAGGGAGCGTTGTAGGGGCTGGAGGAGGTTACAGAGATAGGGAGGGTTGTAGGGGGCTGGAGGAGGTTACAGAGATAGGGAGGTTTGTAGGGGGCTGGAGGAGGTTACAGAGATAGGGAGCGTTGTAGGGGCTGGAGGAGGTTACAGAGATAGGGAGGGTTGTAGGGGGCTGGAGGAGGTTACAGATATAGGGAGGGTTGTAGGGGCTGGAGGAGGTTATAGATAGGGAGGGTTGTAGGGGGCTGGAGGAGGTTACAGAGATAGGGAGGGTTGTAGGGGCTGGAGGAGGTTACAGAGATAGGGAGGGGTGTAGGGGCTGGAGGAGGTTACAGAGATAGGGAGGGGTGTAGGGGCTGGAGGAGGTTACAGAGATAGGGAGCGTTGTAGGGGCTGGAGGAGGTTACAGAGATAGGGAGGGTTGTAGGGGGCTGGAGGAGGTTACAGATATAGGGAGGGTTGTAGGGGCTGGAGGAGGTTATAGATAGGGAGGGTTGTAGGGGCTGGAGGAGGTTACAGAGATAGGGAGGGGGAATGAGGAGAGATTTGAACACAAGGACGATAATTTTAAAATCGAGTCTGGAGGTACCTGGCAGAGGGTCGGGACAGGATGCAGGGTTGGAGGGGGCAGGGTGTGTTCCCACCAACAACCCCCCCCCCCCCCACAGCCCTGAAGGCATTCGCTCCACCCTGAGTATCGTCAGATTTCCAGAATTTTCTCTCAACCTCTCCGCCCGTTTTTTTTCCAGGTGGGCTGGAGGTCAGTCCGTGACTATTACACATTCGTCTGGTCAGCTGCTCCCCATGGCCACACGGAGCGGTCGGCCCTCGAATGCTGTGTTCGATTCCAAGGTCAGTCCGGGCGGGATGTGGAGGGGAGGCGGTGGAGGGGGGATCAAAAGTGTTGTGTCGTGTCGTGCGTGTGTCTGTTGGCAACGTTCCCGCTAAGCCGTGCGAAAATTTGAATGGGCCGCACAGCCTGTTAAAGGGACCTTGCACGAAAATAGAAATAAGAGGGAACATTGTCTGGAGGAGTGTGCGCGCGCCTGAGAGAGTGTGCGCGCGCCTGAGAGAGTGTGCGCGCGTCAGAGAGAGTGTGCGCGCGCCTGAGAGAGTGTGCGCGCGCCTGAGAGTGTGTGCGCGCGCCTGAGAGTGTGTGCGCGTGTGAGAGAGAGAGAGAGAGAGTGTGTGTGTGTCTCTTTCTGTGTCAAGGTGTGTCTGTCAGTGTGAATGTCTGTGTGTTGCATGTGCCTGTATCTCGTCTGTCTGTCTGCCTGTGTCCTGTCAGTGTCCCAACTTGCGTGGAGCACAAACACCGGCATAGACCAGTTGGGCCAAGTGAACATAATGAGCAGGAGTCGGCCATTCGGCCCCTCGAGCCTGCTCCGCCATTCAATAAGATCACGGCTGATCATTGACCTCAACTCCACTTTCCCGCCCGATCCCCATATCCCTCGATTTCCCTAGAGTCCAAAAATCCTCTCGATCTCCGCCTTGAATATACTCAACGACTGAGCCTCCACAGCCCTCTGGGGCAGAGAATTCCAAAGATTCACCACCCTCTGAGTGAAGAAATTCCTCCTCATCTCAGTCCTAAATGGCCGACCCCTTATCCTGAGACTGTGACCCCTGGTTCTAGACTCCCCAGCCAGGGGGAAACATCCTCTCAGCATCTACCCGGTCAATCCCGCTAGGAATTTTGTATGTTTCAATGAGATCACCTCTCATTCTTCTAAACTCCAGAGAGTATCGGCCCATTCTACACAATCTCTCGTCATAGGACAGCCCTCTCATCGCAGGAGTCAGTCTGGTGAACCTTCGTTGCACTCCCTCTATGGCAAGTATATCCTTCCTTAGGTAAGGAGACCAAAACTGTACACAATACTCCAGGTGTGGTCTCACCAGGGCCCTATACAATTGTAGCAAGACCTCCTTACTCTTATACCGGGGATGAGGGGATGGACATATGAGGAGAGGTTGAGTAGATTGGGACCCTACTCATTGGAGTTCAGAAGAATGAGAGGCGATCTTATCGAAACATATAAGATTGTGAAGGGGGTGGATGCGGGGAGAATGTTCACGATGATGGGTGAAACTAGAGCTAGGGGGCATAGTCTTAGAATAAGGGGCTGCTCTTTCAAAACTGAGATGAGGAGGAACTACTTCACTCAGAGGGTGGTAGGTCCATGGAATATGCTGCCCCAAAAAGCTGTAGAAGCTACATCATTACATAAATTTAAAACAGAAATAGACAGTTTCCTAGAAGTAAAGGGAATTAAGGGTTACGGGGAGTGGGCAGGAATTTGGACATGAGTCTAGGTCCGGATCGGTCATGGCCCTGTGGGTAGCGGAGCGGGCCCAGGGGCCGTGTAGCCTGATCCTATTTCGTGTGTCTAATTCACAGAATCACAGAAACCCCACAGTGCAGATAGAGGCCATTTCGGCCCATCGAGCCTGCACCGACACATATCCCACCCGATCCCCGTAACCCCTACACCAACACATATCCCACCCAATCCCCGTAACCCCACGTATTTAATCCCCCTAACACTAAGGTTCAATTTATCATAGCCAATCAACCTAACCCGCACATCTTTTGGACTGTGGGAGGAAACCGGAGCACCCGGAGGAAACCCACGCAAACACGGGGAGAATGTGCAAACTCCACACAGACAGTCACCCGAGGCCGGATTCGAACCCGGGTCTCTGGCGCTGTGAGGCAACAGTGCTAACCACTATGCCACCGTGCTGCTAGATTCCGTTAGATTCAGGAGATGGTTCTGTGATAGTGGATTGGCGGTTAGGATCAGATCAGCCATGATCTCATTGAATGGCGGAGCAGGCTCGAGGGGCCGATTGGCCTACTCCTGCTCCTATTTCTTATGTTCTTATACTCCAACCCCCTTCCAATAAAGGCTAACCTAACATTTGCCTTCCTTATTGCTTGCTGGACCTGCGTGTTAACTTTCTATGATTCGTGTACAAGGACACCCAAATCCCTCTGAACATCAACATTTCTCAACTTTAAAAAAATATTCTGTTTTTCTATTCTTCCTACCAAAGTGAATAATCTCACATTTCCCTACATTATACTCCACCTGCCACCTTACTGCCCACTCACTCAGTCTATCTATATCCCTTTGCAGACTCTCTGTGTTCTCCTCACAGCTTACTGTCCCACCTAGCTTTGTATCATCAGCAAACTTGGATACATTACACTCGGTCCCTTCATTAGGTCATTAATATAGATTGTAAATAACTGAGGCCCCAACACTGATCCTTGCGGCACCCCACTAGTTACAGCCTGCCAACCTGAACAAGATCCGTTTCTCCCGACTCTCTGTTTTCTGTCCGTTAACCAATCCTCTATCCATGCTACTATATTACCCCCAACCCCATGAGCCCTAAATTTGTGTAATTCAGTGCAGTACTGAGGGAGCGCCGCACTGTCGGAGGGGCGGTACTGAGGGAGCGCCACACTGTCGGAGGGGCAGTACTGAGGGAGCGCCGCACTGTCGGAGGGGCCGTACTGAGGGAGCGCCGCACTGTCGGAGGGGCAGTACTGAGGGAGTGCCGCACTGTCGGAGGGGGTGGTACTGAGGGAGCACCGCACTGTCGGAGGGGCGGTACTGAGGGAGCGCCGCTCTGTCGGAGGGGCGGTACTGAGGGAGCGCCGCACTGTCGGAGGGGCGGTACTGAGGGAGCGCCGCACTGTCGGAGGGGCGGTACTGAGGGAGCACCGCTCTGTCGGAGGGCAGTACTGAGGGAGCACCGCTCTGTCGGAGGGCAGTACTGAGGGAGTGCGGCACTGTCGGAGGGGCAGGACTGAGGGAGCGCCGCACTGTCGGAGGGGCAGTACTTAGGGAGTGCGGCACTGTTGGAGGGGCAGGACTGAGGGAGCGCCGCACTGTCAAGAGGGGTGGTACTGAGGGAGCGCCGCACTGTTTAAGGGGCAGTACTGGGAGCGCCGCACTGTCGGAGGGGCAGTATACTGAGGGAGCGCCGCACTGTCGGAGGAGCAGTACTAAGGGAGCGCCGCACTGTCGGAGGGGCAGTACTGAGGGAGCGTCGCACTGTCACAGGGGCAGGACTGAGGGAGCGCCGCACTGTCGGAGGGGCAGTACTGAGGGAGCGCCGCACTGTCGGAGGGGCAGTACTGAGGGAGCGCTGCACTGTCGGAGGGGCAGTACTGAGGGAGCGCCGCACTGTCGGAGGGGCAGTACTGAGGGAGCGCCGCACTGTCGGAGGGGCAGGACTGAGGGAGCGCCGCACTGTCGGAGGGGCAGTACTGAGGGAGCGCCGCACTGTCGGAGGGGCAGTACTGAGGGAGCGCCGCAATGTCAGATGTCCCGTCTTTCAGATGAGACGTTAAACCGAGGCCTTCTGTGGTAGAGAATTCCAGATGTTCACCACCCACTGAGTGAAGAAATTTCTCCTCATCTCTGTCCTAAATGTCCGACCCATACTAGCTTTCTGTGTTTCTCGCACGATGACTCCCAAATCTTTCTTCCACTTCCAGCTTCCTACTTGCCGGGCGATGGCTCCGCGCTCTACCAGTTCTGCTACATGGACGCACACGGCTCGCCGCGCGGCTCCAGCTCGCCATTCACCTTCCGCGACCCTGAGCCCACTGACGAGCTGGTGGTGGTGGAGGAGTTCGAGAGCAACTCCGACATGCTGATGGTGATGACCAAGACCTCGCTCCTGCAGGTAACGCTCGCGAGGGAATCGGGACATCTCCCCCTCCCGGGGCGAGCAAGGGCCGAGGTCGCCGGGAGTGTGAGGAGGTATGGGGCAGGTACAAGAGAAGGGAACAGGTCAGCGACAGCACGGGTTAGATACAGAGTAAAGGTCCCTCTACACTGTCCCCATCAAACACTCCCAGGGCAGGTACAGCACGGGGTTAGATACAGAGTAAAGCTCCCTCTACACTGTCCCCATCAAACACTCCCAGGGCAGGTACAGCACGGGTTAGATACAGAGTAAAGGTCCCTCTACACTGTCCCCATCAAACACTCCCAGGGCAGGTACAGCACGGGGTTAGATACAGAGTAAAGCTCCCTCTACACTGTCCCCATCAAACACTCCCAGGGCAGGTACAGCACGGGGTTAGATACATAGTAAAGCTCCCTCTACACTGTCCCCATCAAACACTCCCAGGGCAGGTACAGCACGGGGTTAGATACAGAGTAAAGCTCCCTCTACACTGTCCCCATCAAACACTCCCAGGGCAGGTACAGCACAGGTTAGATACAGAGTAAAGCTCCCTCTACACTGTCCCATCAAACACTCCCAGGGCAGGTACAGCACGGGGTTAGGTACAGAGTAAAGCTCCCTCTACACTGTCCCCATCAAACACTCCCAGGGCAGGTACAGCATGGGGTTAGATACAGAGTAAAGCTCCCTCTATACTGTCCCCATCAAACACTCCCAGGGCAGGTACAGCACGGGGTTAGATACAGAGTAAAGCTCCCTCTACACTGTCCCATCAAACACTCCCAGGGCAGGTACAGCACGGGGTTAGATACAGAGTAAAGCTCCCTCTACACTGTCCCATCAAACACTCCCAGGGCAGGTACAGCTCGGGTTAGATACAGAGTAAATCTCCCTCTACACTGTCCCCATCAAACACTCCCAGGGCAGGTACAGCACGGGTTAGATACAGAGTAAAGCTCCCTCTACACTGTCCCATCAAACACTCCCAGGGCAGGTACAGCACGGGGTTAGATACAGAGTAAAGCTCCCTCTACACTGTCCCATCAAACACTCCCAGGGCAGGTACAGCATGGGGTTAGAGACGGAGTAAAGCTCCGTCTACACTGTCCCCATCAAACTCTCCTAGGGCAGGTACAGCACGGGGTTAGATACTGAGTAAAGCTCCCGCTACACTGTCCCATCAAACACTCCCAGGGCAGGTACAGCACAGGGTTAGATACAAAGTAAAGCTCCCTCTACACTGTCCCATCAAACACTGCCAGGGCAGGTACAGCACGGGTTAGATACAGAGTAAAGCTCCCTCTACACTGTCCCCATCAAACACTCCCGGGGCAGGTACAGCACGGGGTTAGATACAGAGTAAAGCTCCCTCTGCACTATCCCCATCAAACACTCCCAGGGCAGGTACAGCACGGGGTTAGATACAGAGTAAAGCTCCCTCTACACTGTCCCCATCAAACACTCCCAGGGCAGGTACAGCACGGGGTTAGATACATAGTAAAGCTCCCTCTACACTGTCCCCATCAAACACTCCCAGGGCAGGTACAGCACGGGGTTAGATACAGAGTAAAGCTCCCTCTACACTGTCCCATCAAACACTCCCAGGGCAGGTACAGCACGGGGTTAGATACAGAGTAAAGCTCCCTCTACACTGTCCCATCAAACACTCCCAGGGCAGGTACAGCTCGGGTTAGATACAGAGTAAATCTCCCTCTACACTGTCCCCATCAAACACTCCCAGGGCAGGTACAGCACGGGTTAGATACAGAGTAAAGCTCCCTCTACACTGTCCCATCAAACACTCCCAGGGCAGGTACAGCACGGGGTTAGATACAGAGTAAAGCTCCCTCTACACTGTCCCATCAAACACTGCCAGGGCAGGTACAGCACGGGTTAGATACAGAGTAAAGCTCCCTCTACACCGTCTCATCAAACACTCCCAGGGCAGGTACAGCACGGGGTTAGATACAGAGTAAAGCTCCCTCTACACTGTCCCATCAAACACTCCCAGGGCAGGTACAGCATGGGGTTAGAGACGGAGTAAAGCTCCGTCTACACTGTCCCCATCAAACTCTCCTAGGGCAGGTACAGCACGGGGTTAGATACTGAGTAAAGCTCCCGCTACACTGTCCCATCAAACACTCCCAGGGCAGGTACAGCACAGGGTTAGATACAAAGTAAAGCTCCCTCTACACTGTCCCATCAAACACTGCCAGGGCAGGTACAGCACGGGTTAGATACAGAGTAAAGCTCCCTCTACACTGTCCCCATCAAACACTCCCGGGGCAGGTACAGCACGGGGTTAGATACAGAGTAAAGCTCCCTCTGCACTATCCCCATCAAACACTCCCAGGGCAGGTACAGTACGGGGTTAGATACGGAGTAAAACTCCCTCTACACTGTCCCATCAAACACTCCCAGGGCAGGTACAGCATGGGTTAGATACAGAGTAAAGCTCCCTCTACACTGTCCCATTAAGCACTCCCAGAGAGGAAGGTGGGATTGATGGAGATGGGGAGGTGGTGTGGGTAGATGGAAGTGCGGGATATGGGAGAGGATGGGATTGAAGATTGAGTTATGTGTGGAGCAGGTTCGTGGGTGGTGGTTGAGGAATATGGGGAGAAGGTGGGGTTGAGGGACATGAGAAGGTGGGAATGGGAGACATGGGGAGTGGCTGGGTGGAGTTGTGGGACAGCAGGGAGAAGGTTGGAGTGAGGGACAGTGGGAGAAGGTGGGTGGGTGAGGTTGATGGTCGTGCGGAGAGGTGAGGTTGAGGGAGGTGGGGAGAAGGTGGGATTGAGGGCCATGGGGAGAAGGTTGGGTTGAGGGATGTGGGGAGAAGGTTGGGTTGAGGGATGTGGGGAGAAGGTGGGGTTGAGGGATGTGGGGAGAAGGTTGGGTTGAGGGATGTGGGGAGAAGGTTGGGTTGAGGGATGCGGGGAGAAGGTTGGGTTGAGGGATGTGGGGAGAAGGTGGGGTTGGGGGATGTGGGGAGAAGGTTGGGTTGAGGGATGTGGGGAGAAGGTGGGGTTGGGGGATGTGGGGAGAAGGTTGGGTTGAGGGATGTGGGGAGAAGGTGGGGTTGGGGGATGTGGGGAGAAGGTTGGGTTGAGGGATGTGGGGAGAAGGTGGGGTTGGGGGATGTGGGGAGAAGGTTGGGATTGAGGGCCATGGGGAGAAGGTGGGGTTGAGGGATGTGGGGAGAAGGTTGGGTTGAGGGATGTGGGGAGAAGGTGGGGTTGAGGGATGTGGGGAGAAGGTGGGGTTGAGGGATGTGGGGAGAAGGTGGGGTTGAGGGATGTGGGGAGAAGGTTGGGTTGGGGGATGTGGGGAGAAGGTTGGGATTGAGGGACACTGGGAGAAGGTGTGAGTGAGGGACATGGAGAGAAGGTGTGAGTGAGGGCCATGGGGAGAAGGTGGGGTTGGGGGATGTGGGGAGAAGATGGGTGGGTGGGGTCAGTCTGCTAAAAAGGGGCAGGTCTTGCCTTTGCGGGGGCCATGACGGCCATTACTTGTTGACGAGAACGCTCACGATTAATCGCCCGCATGTCGCTGACTGTTTAGACCCAGTTGGCCGAGTCGGAAAGGACGAAAGGAAATCTGGCCAAGATTCAGAAGGACCTGGAGAGGGAGGTGCAGGAGCTGGGCGCACGGATAAAGGACCTGGAGACGTCCGGGCAAACATCACAGAGCGAACGCACCCGACTGGTGGAGCAATGCAAGGTAAGATTGGGTTTGTCCGACAACTAGAGCTTGTAGTAAAACGTCCCAGGGCGCTTCACAGGAGCGATTATCAAACAAAATCTGACCCCGAGCCACAAGAGATATTAGGACAGGTAACCAAAAGCTTGGTCAAAGAGGGAGGTTTTTACGGAGCGTCTTGAGGAGAGAGAGAGAGAGGCGGAGAGGTTTAGGGAGGGAATTCCAGAGCTTGGGGCCCAGGCGGCTGAAGGCACGGCCGCCAATGGTGGAGCGATGGGAATCGGGGATGCTCAACAGGCCAGAATTGGAGGAGCGCAGAGATCCCGGAGGGTTGTAGGGGCTGGAGGAGGTTACAGTCCCAATATAGAGTGAGTCAGGTCGTGGACACTAACGAGACTCGAGCCCCATAATCCAGGCCAAGACTCCTCGATGCCAGTACTGAGGGAGTGCCGCAGTACTGAGGGAGCGCCGCACTGTTGGAGGGGCAGTACTGAGGAAGTGCCGCACTGTCGGAGGGGCAGTACTGAGGGAGCGCCGCACTGCCGGAGGGGCAGTACTGAGGGAGCGCCGCACTGTCGGAGGGGCGGTACTGAGGGAGCGCTGCACTGTCGGAGGGGCGGTACTGAGGGAGCGCCGCACTGTCGGAGGGGCGGTACTGAGGGAGCGCCGCACTGTCGGAGGGGCGGTACTGAGGGAGCGCCGCACTGTCGGAGGGGCAGTACTGAGGGAGCGCCGCACTGTCGGAGGGGCAGTACTGAGGGAGCGCCGCACTGTCGGAGGGTCAGTACTGAGGGAGCGCTGCACTGTCGGAGGGGCGGTACTGAGGGAGTGCAGCACTGTCGGAGGGGCAGTACTGAGGGAGCGCCGCACTGTCGGAGGGGCAGTACTGAGGGAGCGCCGCACTGTCGGAGGGGCAGTACTGAGGGAGCGCTGCACTGTCGGAGGGGCGGTACTGAGGGAGTGCAGCACTGTCGGAGGGGCAGTACTGAGGGAGCGCCGCACTGTCGGAGGGGCAGTACTGAGGGAGCGCCGCACTGCCGGAGGGGCAGTACTGAGGGAGCGCTGCACTGCCGGAGGGGCGGTACTGAGGGAGCGCTGCACTGTCGGAGGGGCGGTACTGAGGGAGTGCAGCACTGTCGGAGGGGCAGTACTGAGGGAGCGCCGCACTGTCGGAGGGGCAGTGCTGAGGGAGCGCCGCACTGTCGGAGGGGCAGTACTAAACTGTTTCTCTCTCAGGTGGACATAAAAGATCCCAGGGCCACTATTTTGAAGAAGAGCAGGGGGGAGTTCTCCCCGGTGTCCTGGGGCCAATATTTATCCCTCAACCAACATCACTAAAACAGATGATCCGGTCGTTTATCACATCGCTCTTTGTGGGAGCTTGCTGTGTGCAAATTGTCTGCCGTGTTTCCTACATTACAACAGTGACCACACTTCAAAAAAAGTACTTCATTGGATGTGAAGCGCTTCGGGACGTCCTGAGTTGGTGAAAGGCGTGGGAGAAATGCGAGATTGCTCTAAATGTGGAGAAGGAATAAATGTTTTTTTTATATATAACAAGGCACCAGTCAATCCTGTATGGCGTTGCATGGTTGGAGTCGGAGTCAGAGACGGGGAGTCGGGGTAAAGGAGCGAGAAGGCGAGGGCGGGATTTGAAGAGGAGGGGGATTCATTAACACTGGGGGAGCGGGAGCCAGTGTAGGTCCGCACGCACAGGTCTGGGTGATGGGTGACCGGGACTCGGTGCCCATTTGGGAGGAGAGCGGGGAGGAGGGGAGTGTTGTTGAGCTGGGGGTTTGACGAGAGAAATAAGCTGGCAGATGGAGCATGAGCTGGGGAAATGTGAGGTGATTCACTTTTTGGTAGGAGAATAGAAAAACAGAATATTTTTGAAACATAGAAGATAGGAACAGGAGGAGGCCATTCAGTCCCCTCGAGCCTGTTACATTAGGAACAGGAGGAGGCCATTCAGCCCCGCTCGAGCCTGTTACATTAGGAACAGGAGGAGGCCATTCAGCCTCCCTCGAGCCTGTTACATTAGGAACAGGAGGAGGCCGTTCAGCCCCCCTCGAGCCTGTTACATTAGGAACAGGAGGAGGCCATTCAGCCCCCCTCGAGCCTGTTACATTAGGAACAGGAGGAGGCCATTCAGCCCCCTCTCGAGCCTGTTACATTAGGAACAGGAGGAGGCCATTCAGCCCCCCTCGAGCCTGTTACATTAGGAACAGGAGGAGGCCATTCAGCTCCCTCGAGCCTGTTACATTAGGAACAGGAGGAGGCCATTCAGCCCCTTCGAGCCTGTTACATTAGGAACAGGAGGAGGCCATTCAGCCCCCCTCGAGCCTGTTACATTAGGAACAGGAGGCCATTCAGCCCCTCGAGCCTGTTACATTAGGAACAGGAGGAGGCCATTCAGCCCCCCTCGAGCCTGTTACATTAGGAACAGGAGGAGGCCATTCAGCCCCTTCGAGCCTGTTACATTAGGAACAGGAGGAGGCCATTCAGCCCCCCTCGAGACTGTTACATTAGGAACAGGAGGAGGCCATTCAGCCCCGCTCGAGCCTGTTACATTAGGAACAGGAGGAGGCCATTCAGCCTCCCTCGAGCCTGTTACATTAGGAACAGGAGGAGGCCATTCAGCCCCCTTGAGCCTGTTACATTAGGAACAGGAGGGGGCCATTCAGCCCCCCTCGAGCCTGTTACATTTGGAACAGGAGGAGGCCATTCAGCCACCCCTTGAGCGTGTTACATTAGGAACAGGAGGAGGCCATTCAGCCCATCGAGCCTGTTCTGCCATTCAGTCAGATGGTAGTTGATCTGTATCTTAGCTCCATTTACCTGCCAAGGTTCCCTAACCCTTTATCCCCTTACCCTTGAAATTTCCAATTGACCCCCCTCCAGCCTCGACAGCTTTTTTGGGGGAGAGAGTCCCAGATTTCCACCAGCCTTTGTGTGAAGAAGTGCCTCCTGACATCACCCCTGAACGGCCTGGCTCTAATTTTAAGGTTACGCACCTCCCCCCCCCCCTTGTTCTGGACTCGCCCCATACTAGAGGAAATAGTTTTTCTCTATCGACCCGATCGAATCCTTTAATCACCCCATAATCGCAAAAAGCTAGCAGGCAGGTACAGCAAGCAATTCGGAAGGCGAATGGTATGTTGGCCTTTATTGCAAGGGGGTTGGAGTGTAAGAGTGAGGAAGTCTTGCTCCAATTGTACAGAGCCTTGGTGAGACCACACCTGGAGTACTGTGCACAGTTCTGGTCTCCTTATCTAAGGAAGGATATAATTGCCTTAGAGGGAGTGCAACGAAGGTTCACCAGACTGGTTCCTGGGATGGGGGGATTGTCCTATGATGAGAGATTGAGTAGAATGGGTCGATACTCTCTAGGGTTTGGAAGAATGAGAGGCGATCTCATTGAAACATACTAGATTCTGAGGGGGATTGACAGGGTAGATGCTGAGAGGCTGTTTCCCCCTGGTTGGAAGTCTAGAACCAGGGGTCACAGTCTCAGGATAAGGGGTCGGCCATTTAGGACTGAGATGAGGAGGAATCTCTTCACTCAGAGGGCGGTGAATCTTTGGAATTCTCTGCCCCCGAGGGCTGTGGAGGCTCAGTCGTTGAGTATATTCAAGGCTGAGACCGATAGACTTTTGGACTCTCGGGGAATCGAGGGATATGGGGATCGGGCGGGAAAGTGGAGTTGAGGTCGATGATCAGCCGTGATCTTATTGAATGGCGGAGCAGGCTCGAGGGGCCGAATGGCCTCCTCCTGCTCCTATTTCTTATACAAGGTGCTGGCCAGTTAAACAAAAAATGTTCCACTCTCCGAGTAACAGCAGCGTTCAATTTCAGTCCCTGGCAGAGGAGAAGCGTGAGGCCACGGACGAGTGCCGAGCCCTGAGGAAGCAGCAGGGAGAGTCCGCGACCAGGATCCGGGATCTGGAGGCGGACATCCAGACCATCGGCCGCACGCTCCTGGAACGAGAGACCGCCCTCGACAGGTATGACCCTCACACCGCCTCCCCCCCCGCCCACCCACCACGGGCACGGCAAACCCTACAGCACCTCGTCCTAGCGACGTGCGTGAGGCGGACTATTTGGCCTGGGGGTGCATCGCAGCTGGTTCCAAACATGTTCTTTGCTAAGGCGCGCGCCCGCGCACACACACCCTGCGCGCACAGATATGCACGCACGCGCGCAGACACACACACAGCAGCAGAAATAAAGAAAGTAGGAAATCTCATTTCTCTGGCCCCTTTCCCCACCTCAGGACGTCCCAAAGCGCTTCCCCAGCCAATGAAGTACTTTTTTTGAAGTGTGGTCACTGTTGTAATGTAGGAAACGCAGCAGCCAATTTGCGCACAGCAAGCTCCCACAAACAAAAATGTGATAAATGACCGGATCATCTGTTTTTAGTCATGTAGGGTGAGGGATGAATATTGGCCTCAGGAGACCGGGCAGAACTCCCCCCTACTCTACTTCGAAATAGTGGCAGTAGGATCTGTTCCGTCCACCTGAGAGGGTAGACGGGGCCTCGGTTTAACGTTTAATTTGAAAGATGGCACCTCCGACAGTGCAGCACTCCCTCAGTACTGCCCCTCCGACAGTGCGGCGCTCCCTCAGTACCGTCTCTCCGACAGTGCAGCGCTCCCTCAGTACTGCCCCTCCGACAGTGCGGCGCTCCCTCAGTACTGCCCCTCCGACAGTGACGCGCTCCCTCAATACTGCCCCTCCAACAGTGCGGCGCTCCCTCAGTACTGCCCCTCAGACAGTGACCCGCTCCCTCAGTACTGCCCCTCCGACAGTGCGGCGCTCCCTCAGTACTGCCCCTCGGACAGTGCAGCGCTCCCTCAATAATGGCGCTGTGAGTGTCGGCCTGGATTATGCGGTTCTTGGATGAATTCTACTTCCCACCACCATTCACCCCATCAGTGGGGCGCTGCGGCCCTTGAAGAGCTGCAGCATCGCTGGACTTTATCAGTTTTATCACTTGCACTGCATGTTATGGGGCGTGGTGGAATCCTCTTTAGATTAATGGAGAGGCGGGGTTCGTCGGGAAGTTTAATGCCTGTGTTTCACCTTCAGGGCGAGAGACAGAGTTAAGAAGCTCACCGGAGAGCAGGAGGCGATGGACAAGCAAGCACGAGAGCATGAGGAGGAGAGGCAGTCGATCCAGGTACTGTGGACTCCCCTCCCTCATCCCAGAGAGAGCGGGAGATACAACCTGGGAGTAGTTATAACCTCAAATAATTCACACAGATCAATAAAACATTGAGCATTGCATGGGAGGGGGCTTAGAATCGCGTCGAATTTCACAGCACAGGAACAGGCCATTCGGCCCAACTGGTCCGTGCCGGGGTTTGTGCTCCACACGAGCCTCCTCCCACCCCTACTCCATCTCACCCTATCACCATATCCTTCTATTCCGTTCTCCCTCGTGTGTTTATCCAGCTTCTCCTTAAATACATCTGTACTATTCACCTCCACCACTCCCTGTGGGAGCGAGTTCCACATTCTCACCACTCTCTGGGTAAAGAAGTTTCTCCTGAATTCCCCATTGGATTTATTAGTGACTATCTTATATTGACGGCCCCTAGTTCTGGTCTCCCCCACAAGTGGAAACATCTTCTCTACGTCTACCCTATCGAACCCCCTTCATAATTTTAAAGACCTCTATCAGGTCACCCCTCAGCCTTCTCTTTTTTCAAGAGAAAAGAGCCCCCAGTCTGTTCAATCTTTCCTGATAGTTATCAACCCCTCAGTTCTGGTGTCATCCTTGTAAATCTTTATTGCAGCTTCTCCACTGCCTCTATATCCTTTTTATAATATGGAGACCAGAACTGTGCGCAGTGCTCCAAGTGTGGTCTAACCAAGGTATATGGAGACCAGAACTGTGCGCAGTGCTCAAGTGTGGTCTAACCAAGGTATACGGAGACCAGAACTGTGCACGGTGCTCCAAGTGTGGTCTAACCAAGGTATACAGAGACCAGAACTGTGCACAGTGCTCCAAGTGTGGTCTAACCAAGGTATATGGAGACCAGAACTGTGCACAGTGCTCCAAGTGTGGTCTAACCAAGGTATACGGAGACCAGAACTGTGCACAGTGCTCCAAGTGTGGTCTAACCAAGGTATATGGAGACCAGAACTGTGCACAGTGCTCCAAGTGTGGTCTAACCAAGGTATACGAAGACCAGAACTGTGCACGGTGCTCCCAGTGTGGTCTAACCAAGGTATATGGAGACCAGGACTGTGCACAGTGCTCCCAGTGTGGCCTAACCAAGGTATATGGAGACCAGAACTGTGCACGGTGCTCCAAGTGTGGTCTAACCAAGGTAGACGAAGACCAGAACTGTGCACGGTGCTCCCAGTGTGGTCTAACCAAGGTATACAGAGACCAGAACTGTGCACAGTGCTCCAAGTGTGGTCTAACCAAGGTATACGGAGACCAGAACTGTGCACAGTGCTCCAAGTGTGGTCTAACCAAGGTATATGGAGACCAGAACTGTGCACAGCGCTCCAAGTGTGGTCTAACCAAGGTATATGGAGACCAGAACTGTGCACAGTGCTCCCAGTGTGGTCTAACCAAGGTATATGGAGACCAGAACTGTGCACAGTGCTCCAAGTGTGGTCTAACCAAGGTATATGGAGACCAGAACTGTGCACAGTGCTCCAAATGTGGTCTAACCAAGGTATATGGAGACCAGAACTGTGCACAGTGCTCCAAGTGTGGTCCAACCAAGGTATATGGAGACCAGAACTGTGCACGGTGCTCCAAGTGTGGTCTAACCAAGGTATACGGAGACCAGAACTGTGCACAGTGCTCCAAGTGTGGTCTAACCAAGGTATACGGAGACCAGAACTGTGCACAGTGCTCCAAGTGTGGTCTAACCAAGGTATAGGGAGACCAGAACTGTGCACAGTGCTCCAAGTGTGGTCTAACCAAGGTATACGGAGACCAGAACTGTGCACGGTGCTCCAAGTGTGGTCTAACCAAGGTATACGGAGACCAGAACTGTGCACAGTGCTCCCAGTGTGGTCTAACCAAGGTATAGGGAGACCAGAACTGTGCACAGTGCTCCAAGTGTGGTCTAACCAAGGTATACAGAGACCAGAACTGTGCACAGTGCTCCCAGTGTGGTCTAACCAAGGTATAGGGAGACCAGAACTGTGCACAGTGCTCCAAGTGTGGTCTAACCAAGGTATACAGAGACCAGAACTGTACGCAGTGCTCCAAGTGTGGTCTAACCAAGGTATATGGAGACTAGAACTGTGCACAGTGCTCCAAGTGTGGTCTAACCAAGGTATGATAACATAATTTCTCTGCTTTTTAATTCGATCTGTCTAGAAATGAACCCCAGTGCCTGTTTTGCTTTTTTTTAAATGCCTTCTTAACCTGCCTCGTTACTTTTGGTGACTTATGAATCTGCCCCCCTCGATCCCTCTGCTTCTCCACCCCATCTAGACTCTTACGCAGCACCCCCAGGGAGAATGCTCGCTCGCACCGTACCCCCATTTCATACACGCCCTATCCTGAAATGTGTCTACTCCCCAGCTGGGGTGCGGTATGCAAGGGCCGTCTTCGCTCAGCTCAGACCCGGACGGTGTGCGGCGCCGGGCTATTCGACTGCAGCGTGCGTCGCGGCAGATCCCGTCCTCCCTTGGTTCCGGCCCGCGGGCGAGCTTTTCGGCGGGTGGGGTGGGGGCAGGGTTGGTTGGTGGGTTGCGGGACCAACAAGCTATCATGACCTCACCCCCCCCCCCCCCCACTTTTTACCATTCGACACAGGCCCAGCTGGAAAGCTTGAAGCGGGAGAGCCGAGCGCTGCGCCGAGGGCAGGCCGAGAAGGACGGGCAGGTAGCCTCGCTGAAGGAAGAGGTTCGAAGACTTGAACAGATGCTCGCAACAGCCAGCAAAGCCAAGGTAAGGGAAATGCCTGCTGAGCGCAGTCTCGGTCTCCTTACCGAATGAAAGACATACGTGCCATTAGATTGGGGTGTTCGGAGAAATTTAGGCCTCCTCGCACAAGAAACACAGAAAGTCACACACCATCCTGACTTGGAAATATATCGGCCGATCCCTTTAGCCTTAAGAAACATATCTAACTCCTTCTTGAATATAATTAATGAATTGGCCTCCACTGCCTTCTGTGGTAGAGAATTCCACAGGTTCACCACTCTCTGGGTGACGAAATTCCCCCTCATCTCTGTCCTAAATGGCTTACCCCTTATCCTTAGGCTGTGACCCCTGGCTCTGGACTCCCCCGCCATCGGGAACATCCTTCCTGCATCTAGTCTGTCTAGTCCTGTTAGAATTTTATAAGTTTCAATGAGATCCCCTCTCATTCTTCTAAACTCCAGCGAGTATAAGCCCAATCGACCCAATCTCTCCTCATACGTCATTCCTGCCATCCCAGGTATCAGTCTGGTGAATCTTCGCTGCACTCCCTCCATGGCAAGAACATCCTTCCTCAGATAAGGCGACCAAAACTGTACACAATACTCAAGGTGTGTTCTCACCAAGGCCCTGTACAACTGCAGCAAGACATCCTTGTTCTTGTACTCAAACCCTCTCGCTACGAAGGCCCAACATACCATTTGCCTTCTTAACCGTCTGCTGCACCTGCATGCTTACCTTCAGCGACTGGTGCACAAGGACACCCAGGTCTCGTCGCACTTCCCCCTTCTCCCAATCTATTGCCGTTCAGATAATAATCTGCCTTCCTGTTTTTGCCACCAAAGTGGATAACCTCGCATTTATCCACGTTATACTGCATCTGCCCAATTGCCCAACCTGTCCAAATCGTACTGGAGTTTCTCGGCATCCTCCTCACAGCACACATGCCCACCCAGCTTTGTGTCGTGGCAGTAGAGTGGAGTTGAGATCGAAGATCAGCCACGATCTTATTGAATGGCGGAGCAGGCTCGAGGAGGCCGCGCGGCCTAGCTCCTGTTCCTGTTTGCCCCGCTGCGCCTTAAACAATTAGAAGTTTATTATTTTTATTTATTTTCTTCCCCCTTCGTGGGAGCCTGGCTGTTAGTTTAATGTTCCCATAGCTCACGGTACATCACTCCGGAGAACCCCCCCCCCCAAGAACAATCTTACACTCGACTGACTCTCTGTTGGTTTTTTTAATTTTCAATTAAGACCAGCTTAAAGTCCGCAGTGCGGGAAAGCTGGCTCGATGAGAGGGGAGAGTAAGATAGTATCGTAGGACCTCACGGGACAGGAGGAGGACATTCGGTCCATCGAGCCTGTGCCGGCTCTGTGAACGAGCTCTCCAATTAGTCCCACTCCCCCCTGCTCTTTCCCCCGTAGCCCTGTGAATTTTTCACCTTCAAGTATTTCTCCAATTCCCCCTTTTGAAAGTTACTATTGAATCTGCTCCCACCGCCCTTTCAGGCAGCGCGTTCCAGATCACAACAACTCGCTGCGTAAAAACATTCTCCTCATCTCCCCCTCTCTCTGGTTCTTTTGCCGATTATCTTCAATCTGTGTCCTCTGGTTACTGACCCTCCTGTCACTAGAAACAGTTTCTCCCTCTCTACTCGATCGAAACCCTCATGATTTTGAA
>NC_141019.1:37752398-37867398 GCF_052327205.1 Somniosus microcephalus | reverse complement strand
TAGGACAAGGGCAGCAGGCGCATGGGAACACCACCACCTCCAAGTTCCCCTCCGAGTCACACACACCATCCCGACTTGGAAATATATCAGCCGTTCCTTCGTCGTCGCTGGGTCAAAATCCTGGAACTCCCTCCCTAACAGCGCTGTGGGAGCACCTTCACCACACGGACTGCAGCGGTTCAAGAAGGCGGCTCACCACCACCTTCTCAAGGGGCGACTAGGGATGGGCAATAAATGCCGGCCTTGCTAGCGACGCCCGCATCCAAGGAACAAATAAAACAAAATACACAAATCCTAATCGAGCGTGGTCAAAGCTTCGATGCTGGGGATGTTGGCCTGAGCGAGAACACTGACGTTGGTGCGCCTGTCCTGCCAATGGGTTTGCAGGATCTTGCGGAGGCAGCGTGGGTGGTACCTCTCCAGTGCTTTGAGGTGCCTGCTGTACATGGTCCATGTCTCTGAGGCATACAGCAGGGCAGGTATCACTGCTGCTCTGTAGACCATGAGCTTAGTGCCAGGTTTGAGGTCCTGGTCTTCAAACACTCGCTTCCTCAGGCGACCGTGATGACACGTCAAAAAAAAAAGTACTTCATTGGTTGTGAAGTGCTTTGGGACATCCTCCAGTGCTCTCCAGTACCAGACCCGGGTACTCACCGTGCACCGTGCTAGCGGTGTGGAGCATGCCCTCTCCATCTATTGCTTGACGCTGCCCGGGTGAGTATAGGTGCTATTGCGAGGCAGCAACACTCCGAGGCCCCTAACCCACTTTTGTGATGTTATTCAGGAACTCCTGGAGTACATGAAGATTCTGGAGCGGAAACTGGAGCAGCAAGCCCAGGCGAAGCAGAGAGAAGTCTCGATTCACAGGGAGACTACGGTGGATTCACCACGTGCGTTCAGGAAATGCTTTATTGCTTATACTGCTCAAACTGAGGGAGGCCAGTATCATAGTAAAGCTCCCTCTACACTGTCCCATCAAACACTCCCAGGGCAGGTACAGCACGGGGTTAGATACAGAGTAAAGCTCCCTCAACACTGTCCCATCAAACACTCCCAGGGCAGGTACAGCACGGGTTAGATACAGAGTAAAGCTCCCTCTACACTGTCCCATCAAACACTCCCAGGGCAGGTACAGCACAGGGTTAGATACAGAGTAAAGCTCCCTCTACACTGTCCCATCAAACACTCCCAGGGCAGGTACAGCATGGGTTAGATACAGAGTAAAGCTCCCTCTACACTGTCCCATCAAACACTCCCAGGGCAGGTACAGCACGGTGTTAGATACAGAGTAAAGCTCCCTCTACACTGTCCCATCAAACACTCCCAGGGCAGGTACAGCACGGGGTTAGATACAGAGTAAAGCTTCCTCTACACTGTTCCATCAAACACTCCCAGGGCAGGTACAGCACGGGGTTAGATAGAGTAAAGCTCCCTCTACACTGTCCCATCAAACACTCCCAGGGCAGGTACAGCACGGGGTTAGATACAGAATAAAGCTCCCTCTACACTGTCCCATCAAACACTCGCAGGGCAAGCGTGCATATGTGTCTCGTTATGTGTATGAGTGTGGAATGTGCATGCGAGGCAGTGTGTACGTGTGTCTGTGAGCGAGCGTGTACGTGTGTGAGCGGGTGTGCGTGCGAGCGGGTGTGCGCGCGTGCGAGCAGGTGTGCGCGAGCGTGTGTGTGTGCGAGTGAGTGTGTGCGTGTGCGAGCCGGTGTGTGTGAGCGTGTGCGAGCCGGTTTGTGCGTGTGCGAGCGGGGGGGGTGCGTGTGCGAGCGGGGGGGTGCGAGCGGGTGTGTGCGTGCGCGAGCGGGAGTATGCGTGTGCGAGCGGGTGCGCACGGGCGGGCGTGTGAGCGGGTGTGGGTGTGTGCATGTGTGTACGTGTGTGAGCGCTTGTGAACAGTGAAAGACTGACAGCCCCTCCTTTCCCTCACGCCCGCAGGCGCTGGAGATCCGGCCAGGGATGAGTCCGGGGTGCGGGCTGCCGCGGACGGATCGGGTCGGCCTCGGGGGACCCCCCGTAACCCGCGCGACGACGTAGCCCGACTGGGGTACGGCAGTCCACCGCCCTCATCGCCGGGGCAACCCCCTGGAGAGGTCGTCATCAGCCAACCGGTGCCCATCGCCATCTCGCCACTGCCGGAGGTAAGCCGCTCCCAATCCGCGAATTTCCAGATCATAGAATCCTAGAACAGTACAGCACAGAAGGAGGCCATTCGGCCCATCGAATCTGCGCCGGCTCTTTCGAAGAGCGACCCAGTTAGTCCCGCTCCCACCCCCCGCTCTTTCCCCATATCCCCGCAATTTTTTCTCCTTCAAGTATTTATCCAATTCCCTTATAAAGGTTACTATTGGATCTTTATCCACCGCCCTATAGGGCAGCGCGTTCCAGATCCTCACCACTCGCTGCGTAAAATAGTTTTTCCTCATGTCGCCTTTGGTCCTTCTGCCAATCACCTTAAATCTGTGTCCTCTGGTTCTCAACCCTTCTGCCAATGGGAACAGTTTCTCTCCATCTGCTCTGTCCAGACCCCTCATGATTGTGAACACCTCCATCAAATCTCCTCTCAACCTTCTCTGCTCTAAGGAGAAATTACCAGCGTCCCTTTAAGTCCCATGTGCTTCTATATTCCGAATAAGTCTAGTTATGCGGTACTTTATCAAACGCCTTTTGAAAGTCCGTATGTACAACATCTACTGCACCAATAACCTGCTCACCGAGGGGCAGTACTGAGGGAGCGCCGCGCTGTCGGAGGGGCAGTACTGAGGGAGCGCCGCACTGTTGGAGGGGCAGTACTGAGGGAGCGCCGCACTGTCGGAGGGGCAGTACTGAGGGAGCGCCGCACTGTCGGAGGGGCAGTACTGAGGGAGCGCCGCACTGTCGGAGGGGCAGTACTGCGGGAGCGCCGCACTGTCGGAGGGGTAATACTGAGGGAGCGCCGCACTGTCGGAGGGGCAGTACTGAGGGAGCGCCGCACTGTCGGAGGGGCAGTACTGAGGGAGCGCCGCACTGTCGGAGGGGCGGTACTGAGGGAGCGCCGCACTGTCGGAGGGGCGGTACTGAGGGAGCGCCGCACTGTCGGAGGGGCGGTACTGAGGGAGCGCCGCACTGTCGGAGGGGCGGTACTGAGGGAGCGCCGCACTGTCGGAGGGGCAGTACTGAGGGAGCGCCGCACTGTCAGAGGGGCGGTACTGAGGGGGGGCGGTACTGAGGGAGCGCCGCACTGTCGGAGGGGCGGTACTGAGGGAGCGCCGCACTGTCGGAGAGGCGGTACTGAGGGAGCGCCGCACTGTCGGACGGGCAGTACTGAGGGAGCGCCGCACTGTCGGAGGGGCGGTACTGAGGGAGCGCCGCACTGTCGGAGGGGCAGTACTGAGGGAGCGCCGCACTATCGGAGGGACAGTACGGAGGGGGCGCCGCACTGTCGGAGGGGCAGTGCTGAGGGAGCGTCGCACTGTCGGAGGGACAGTACTGAGGGAGCGCTGCACTGTCGGGACAGTACTGAGGGAGCGCCGCACTATCAGAGCATCATACAGCCACTATTTCGAAGTAGAGCAGGAGGGGAGTTCTCCCCGGTGTCCTGGGGCCAATATTTATCCCTCACCCACCATCACTAACAGATTATCTGGTCATTTTTCACATTGCTGTTTGTGGGAGCTTGCTGTGCGCAAATTGGCTGCCACGTTTGCGACATTACAACTGTGACCACACTTCAAAAAAGTACTTCATTGGCTGTGAAGCGCTTTGGGACGTCCTGAGGTGGGGAATATGTGCGGGAGAAATGCGAGTAGTTTCTTATTAATAGGGGACAAATTCAGCTGTGTGTGCTCGCTATTTTTACACTGGGAGCATCAGTTGGCTTTGAGATAGATTTTGGTGCCATCACATCGAGTCTCGGGTGAACTTTGCCTGATGGGCATTCCTCTCCCCCTCACACCCTGCTTGACCAGTGATGTAATAAAACTCACTACCCTTACCTGAGGAAGGATGTTCTTGCCATGGAGGGAGTGCAGCGAAGATTCACCAGGCTGATACCTGGGATGGCAGGAATGACATATGAGGAGAGATTGTGTCGATTTGGGCTTATACTCACTGGAGTTTAGAAGAATGAGAGGGGATCTCATCGAAACCTATAAAATTCTGTCAGGCCTGGACAGACTAGATGCAGGAAGGATGTTCCCGATGGTCGGGGGAGTCCAGAACCAGGGGTCATAGTCTAAGGATAAGGGGTAAGCCATTTAGGACTGAAATGAAGAGGAATTTCTTCACCCAGAGAGTGGTGAACCTGTGGAATTCTTTGCCACAGAGGGCGGTGGAGGCCAGTTCATTAAATATATTCAAGAAGGAGTTGGATATATTTCTTAAGGCTAAAGGGATCAAGGGATATGGGGAGAAAGCAGGGACAGGGTACTGAATTTGGATGATCAGCCATGATCTCATTAAATGGCGGAACAGGCTCGAGGGGCCGAATGGCCTACTCCTGCTCCTATCTTCTATGTTTCTATGTCACTACACACTTGGTGCGAGCATAAAGCAAGGCTTTAATCAACTTGTTTCAGAACATGGAGGTCTAGTTGTCCTTCACTAGTTCCTGTCTTACAAAATGTCCCCTGGGCAAGCTGGGCCCACGCCTGAGTATTTATACTCCTTGGACGGCGCCACCAGCTGGCCGCCCGGCATTATTTCATGAGTTCTTTATAATGATGAGATTTATAACAACCAGTATTGGTGCAGTTCCCTTGTTAAGGAGTCGGTGCAGGAGAAGGAGAGATATTTGGGAGGCTGGGAGTGAGTTTTGAACATTCCCAGTGCAGTTCCGACAGGGCAGACAGCACGAAAACAGGGGAGGTGCCAGAGGACTGGAGGACAGCTAACGTAGTACCATTATTCAAGAAGGGTAGTAGGGATAAAGCAGTGAATTACAGGCCAGTGAGCCTAACATCAGTGGTAGGGAAATTATTGGAAAAAATTCTGAGGGACAGAATTAGTTTCCACTTGGAGAGGCAAGGATTAATCAAGGATAGTCAGCATAGCTTTGTCAAGGGGAGATCATGTCTAACCAATTCGATTGAATTTTTCGAGGGGGTGACTAGGATGAGGGTAAGTGCAGTTGATGTAGTCTACATGGACTTCAGTAAGGCTTTTGACAAAGTCCCGCATGGGAGACTGGTCAAGAAGGTAAGAGCCCATGGGATCCAGGGCAATTTGGCACGTTGGATCCAAAATTGGCTTAGTGGCAGGAGGCAGAGGGTGATGGTCGAAGGTTGTTTTTGTGACTGGAAGCCTGTGTCCAGTGGTGTACCG
Organism: Somniosus microcephalus; assembly: GCF_052327205.1. Classification (NCBI taxonomy): domain Eukaryota; kingdom Metazoa; phylum Chordata; class Chondrichthyes; order Squaliformes; family Somniosidae; genus Somniosus; species Somniosus microcephalus. Next base: position 37,862,088 of record NC_141019.1, on the reverse strand, counting down.
CAGGGATCGGTGCTGGGTCCCTTTGCTGTTTGTAGTGTACATTAATGATTTAGATATGAATGCAGGAGGTATGATCAGTAAGTTCGCAGATGACACGAAAATTGGTGGAGTGGTAAATAGCGAGGAGGGAAGCCTCAGGCTACAGGACGATTGAGACAGGTTGGTCAGATGGGCAGAACAGTGGCAAATGGAATTTAACCCTGAAAAGTGTGAGGTGATGCATTTTGGAGGGACTAACCAGGCAACGGAATACACAATGAATGGTAGGACCCTAGGAAGGACAGAGGATCAGAGGGACCTTGGTGTGCATGTACACAGATCCCTGAAGGACAGGTAGATAAGGTGGTTAAAAAGGCATATGGGATACTTGCCTTCATTAGCCGAGGCATAGAATATAAGAGCAGGGAGGTTATGACGGAGCTGTACAAAATGCTAGTTAGGCCACAGCTGGAATACTGTGTGCAGTTCTGGTCGCCACACTATAGGAAGGATGTGATTGCATTGGAGAGGATGCAGAGGAGATTCACCAGGATGTTACCTGGGCTGGAGCACTTCAGCTATGAAGAGAGACTGGACAGGCTGGGGTTGTTTTCCTTAGAGCAGAGAAGGCTGAGGGGGTCCTGATTGAGGTGTACAAAATTATGAGGGGCATAGATAGGGTAGATAGAAAGGAACTTTCCCCCTTAGTAGAGGGGCCAATAACCAGGGGGCATAGTTTCAAGGTAAGGGGCAGGAGGTTTAGAGGGGATTTGAGGAAAAACTTTTTCACCCAGAGGGTGGTTGGAATCTGGAACTCACTGCCTGAAAGGGTGGTAGAGGCAGGAACCCTCACAACATTCAAGAAGCATTTAGATGAGCACTTGAAACGCCATACATACAAGGCTAGGGACCAAGTGCTGGAAAATGGGATTAGAATAGACAGGGCTTGATGGCCGGCGCGGACACGATGGGCCGAAGGGCCTCTTTCTGCGCTGTATAACTCTATGGGGGAGAAATTGGGTGAGTAGCGCCACCTGTTGGCGCCTAAAGAGGCAGTCAGTGGCTGTAGCACCACTGGCTGCGCCTCCCGCGATATTCAGCAGGGGCGCTAATGGTGGCGTTAGCCTTTTGCGCTGCGCCGCCACCGATGACGTCATCGGTGTGCGCAGCGCCCCGATCGCGATATTTGGTAGCGAACGCCACTGTAGCGCCGTTCGCTACCCGCGCCCGGTTCACGGGGCCTTGCTGCGCTGGCAGAGGCGCAAGTTAAGGTGAAGGTGCGGGGTGGCCGCTTTTTTTGCCAGCACCTCTGTCCCCGGCCTCCAGATCCCCCCCCCCCCCCCCCCCCCCCCGCGGCATCGCCGGCTGCTTCCCGAGAGCCCGGCACTTCTCCTTAACAGTGGGAGGAAGGCCTGCAGTACCGCAGCGTGCCGCGCCGCTTGGGCGCCTCAGGCCAATTTCTAGGCACGGTGGCATAGTGGTTAGCACTGTTGCCTCACAGCGCCAGGGACCCGGGTTCGAATCCGGCCTTGGGCGACTGCCTGTGTGGAGTTTGCACATTCTCCCCGTGTTTGCGTGGGTTTCCTCCGGGTGCTCCGGTTTCCTCCCACAGTCCAAAGATGTGCGGGTTAGGTTGATTTGGCTATGATAAATTGACCCTTAGTGTTAGGGGGATTAAATACGTGGGGTTACGGGGACCGGGTGGGATATGTGTCGGTGCAGGCTCAATGGGCCGAAATGGCCTCTATCTGCACTGTGGGGTTTCTGTGACTGTATGGGGGGAAAATTCGGTATCGCCCCATTTGGGCGCCATTATTGGCGGAGCGCAAAGTTTAGCGCCTGGCGCTAATTATCGCCCCCGACGGCACACTTGGCTTTTATCGGCCCTGGAGGTGATTGGAGTGCTAAATCAGGCGCTTCACACCTGCCTTAAGGCGCTAAGGCCGAGGAGCGAGGCGCTACCTCAGAGCGCTGGCGAAGCTCATGTGATGTCAGTCAGCAGTGGAACACAGGCACACTGGCGCCGGCCAGTTCTTACAGGGGAGGGTCGATCTTGCTCTCCATCCACACCCTGCTCATTGCAGCCTTGAATCTCGGCCCGGAGAGACCTGTACATCAAACCTGCTGGAAAGAACAATGGAGAGGCCCGGGGAAAGAGCTCAGAGTGCAGCCCCCACAGTCTCTTCTAAATCGACACAAGGGAGGGCAAATCAAAATGAACTTGCAAAGTGCTGCTCAGAACCCAAAATTCCTTCACACAGCGTTGAATCTCTCCAGAAGTCTCTCTCTCTCTCAGAATGCGTGGTGCAAAAATGTCACCAACAAAAAAAGGCAGGAAGCGGCCGCCTTTAAATAGCGCTCCCCCCCCCAGTCCCTTTCTGACTGCAGGCGCAACCCACTGAATTTTTCCCTCTATGACTCCAGAAAACCACAGTGATTTGGACCGTAAATTTCCTAGCCAGGCGACACTTTAATTCAGTTGCTGTCACGTGCCCGAACTTTCCCCACCTCCGCCCCCTTATATTCCCATCGCGCCGTTTAAAAAATAAAATCAAATAAACCCCGAACCGTTTAGATGCACGTTCCCGTCTCACTGCAGTCGATGCGTCTGTCCTTTTATAAATAGCGAATCACTTCTCGATGCAATGGTGCAATCGAGCGGAGGTAGGTAATGCTCTGCCGCTGATGATGATTTATGGACACTCTTGTCAATTATTTTCAGGACAGATTTGCATTTATATCGCACTTTTCATGACCTCGGGACGTCCCAAAGCGCTTTATAGCCAACACAGTACAGGTTGGGCGATTGGGCAGATGCAGTATAATGTGGATAAATGCGAGGTTATCCACTTTGGTGGCAAAAACAGGAAGGCAGATTATTATCTGAACGGCAATAGATTGGGAGAAGGGGAAGTGCAACGAGACCTGGGTGTCCTTGTGCACCAGTCGCTGAAGGTAAGCATGCAGGTGCAGCAGGCGGTTAAGAAGGCAAATGGTATGTTGGCCTTCGTAGCGAGAGGGTTCGAGTACAGGAACAAGGATGTCTTGCTGCAGTTGTACAGGGCCTTGGTGAGACCACACCTTGAGTATTGTGTGCAGTTTTGGTCGCCTTATCTGAGGAAGGATGTTCTTGCCATGGAGGGAGTGCAGCGAAGATTCACCAGACTGATACCCGGGATGGCAGGAATGACATATGAGGAGAGATTGGGTCGATTGGGCTCATATTCGCTGGAGTTTAGAAGAATGAGGGGATCTCATTGAAACGTATAAAATTCTAACAGGACTAGACAGACTAGATGCAGGAAGGATGTTCCCGATGGCGGGGGGAGTCCAGAACCAGGGGTCACAGTCTAAGGATAAGGGGTAAGGCATTTAGGACAGAGATGAGGAGGAATTTCTTCACCCAGAGAGTGGTGAACCTGTGGAATTCTCTACCACACAAGGCAGTTGAGGCCAATTCATTAAATATATTCAAGAAGGAGTTAGATATATTTCTTAAGGCTAAAGGGATCAAGGGATATGGGGAGAAAGCAGGGACAGGGTACTGAATTTGGATGATCAGCCATGATCTCATTAAATGGCGGAACAGGCTCGAGGGGCCGAATGGCCGACTCCTGCTCCTATTTTCTATGTTCTCCCTCCAAGTATACTCACTTTTTAAATCGCGTCGAATTTCGGTCGCAAGTGCTCCGTGCCGGTGTTTATGCTCCACACGAGCCTCCTCCCACCCCTACTCCATCTCACCCTATCACCATATCCTTCCATTCCTTTCTCCCTCGTGTGTTTATCCAGCTTCCCCTTAAATGTACCTGTACTATTCGCCTCAACCACTCCCTGTGGTAGCGAGTTCCACATTCTCACCACTCTCTGGGTAAAGAAGTTTCTCCTGAATTCCCCATTGGATTTATTAGTGACTGTCTTATATTGATGGCCCCTAGTTCTGGTCTCCCCCACAAGTGGAAACATCTTCTCTACGTCCACCCTATCGAACCCCTTCATAATTTTAAAGACCTCTATCAGGTCACCCCTCAGCCTTCTCTTTTCTAGAGAAAAGAGCCCCAGCCTGTTCAGTCTTTCCTGATAGTTATAAACCTCTCAGTTCTGGTATCATCCTTGTCAATCTTTTTTTGCACCTTCTCCAGTGCCTCTATATCCTTTTTATAATATGGAGACCAGAACTATGCACAGTGCTCCAAGTGTGGTCTAACCAAGGTATATGGAGACCAGAACTGTGCACAGTGCTCCAAGTGTGGTCTAACCAAGGTATACGGAGACCAGAACTGTGCACAGTGCTCCAAGTGTGGTCTAACCAAGGTATATGGAGACCAGAACTGTGCACAGTGCTCCGAGTGTGGTCTAACCAAGGTATACGGAGACCAGAACTGTGCACAGTGCTCCAAGTGTGGTCTAACCAAGGTATATGGAGACCAGAACTGTGCACAGTGCTCCAAGTGTGGTCTAACCAAGGTATATGGAGACCAGAACTGTGCACAGTGCTCCAAGTGTGGTCTAACCAAGGTATACGGAGACCAGAACTGTGCACGGTGCTCCAAGTGTGGTCTAACCAAGGTATACGGAGACCAGAACTGTGCACAGTGCTCCAAGTGTGGTCTAACCAAGGTATATGGAGACCAGAACTGTGCACAGTGCTCCAAGTGTGGTCTAACCAAGGTATACGGAGACCAGAACTGTGCACAGTGCTCCAAGTGTGGTCTAACCAAGGTATATGGAGACCAGAACTGTGCACAGTGCTCCAAGTGTGGTCTAACCAAGGTATACGGAGACCAGAACTGTGCACAGTGTTCCAAGTGGGGGGGTATGTCTCTCTTTTGCTCCCACACTCCATTTCTCTCTTCCTCTCTCTCGGTCTGTCTCTCTCAGTCTATCTCTCTCGTTCTATCTCTCTCTCGGTCTCTCGCTCTCTCTCTCCGTCTCTTTCTCTGACTGGCTCTCTGACTGTCTCTCTCTCTCTGTCTCTCTCGCTCTCTCTCTCTCTCTCTCCCTCTCTCTCCCTCTCTCTCCCTCTCTCTCCCTCTCTCTCCCTGTCTCTCCCTGTCTCTCCCTCTCTCTCGCTCTCTGTCCCTCTCTGTCTCGCTCTCTCGCTCTCTCTCTCTCCCTCTCTCCCTACATTATTTAAACTTTCGGCCTTTAATGTAATGAGCTAATTGGACGGATGAAGAGATGGTCAGTCCACCGGATATCAGTCGAGCCACAATCCCCGAACTCCTCCGCACTAAATCAACGCAAACTGCTGCCTTTTTTTTTGCTCCTGTGCGGCTCCCTGACTGATTTATCGGCCAGCAGCTTGTTACGGATGCCAAGACTGGGTTGTTTTACGAGTGTATTTAGTATGTACAGCATGAGCCTCGAGATGTCGGCCTCATTTTAATCTCTGTAATGGGCTGCAGGCAGGTTAATGGACTGAAGCGCAGCTGGGGTCTCTGAGTGAGAGTCGGAGCCGAGCCGAAGCGCCGTGCACGGATGCCGGGCTGCGCCTTTTCTGGAGGCTTCAGCACGGTTTTCATCTGAATAAAATTTGACTGGAATGATGATTTGCATTCTCGAGTGCGCTGCTAGCTGGGCTCCGAGAACAACCCTGTGTCTGTAACTGGTACTGAGTCTCCCAGCACTGATTGTGTGTGTGTGTGCGCGTGCCACAGGACAGCGCTGTGCGCGTGCCACAGGACAGCGCTGTGCGCGTACCACGTATATGAAGTAGTCCATGCCCGCATGCAACAAGACCTGGACGACGTTCAGGCTTGGGCTGATAAGTGGCAGGTAACATTCGCGCCACACAAGTGCCAGGCAATGACTATCTCCAACAAGCGAGAGTCTAACCACCGCCCCTTGACATTCAACGGCATTTCCATCACCGAATCCCCCACCATCAACATCCTGGGGGGTCACCATTGACCAGAAACTTAACTGGACCAGCCACATAAATACTGTGGCAACAAGAACAGGTCAGAGGCTGTGTATTCTGCGGCAAGTGTCTCACCTCCTGACTCCCCAAAGCCTTTCCACCATCTACAAGGCACAAGTCAGGAGTGTGATGGAACACTCTCCACTTGCCTGGATGGGTGCAGCTCCGACAACACTCAAGAAGCTCGACACCATCCAGGACAAAGCAGCCCGCTTGATGGGCACCCCATCCACCACCTTAAACATTCACTCCCTCCACCACCGGCGCACCGTGGCTGCAGTGTGTACCATCTACAAGATGCACTGCAGCAACTCGCCAAGGCTTCTTCGGCAGCACCTCCCAAACCCGCGACCTCCACCACCTAGAAGGACAAGGGCAGCAGGCGCATGGGAACACCACCACCTCCAAGTTCCCCTCCGAGTCACACACACCATCCTGACTTGGAAATATATCGGCCGTTCCTTCATCGTCGCTGGGTCAAAATCCTGGAACTCCCTCCCTAACAGCGCTGTGGGAGCACCTTCACCACACGGACTGCAGCGCTTCAAGGCGGCGGCTCACCACCACCTTCTCAAGGGGCAACTAGGGACGGGCAATAAATGCTGGCAGGGGTGAACGGTTGTTTTTTCAGACTGGCGGGAGGTATACAGTGGTGTTCCCCAGGGGTCGGTGTTGGGACCACTGCTCGTTTTGACATATATTCATGACCTGGTCACCACACTTTAGGAAGGATGTGAAGGCCCTTGCAGAGGGTGCAGAGGAGATTTACCAGAATGGTTCTGGGGATTGGGGGGATCTTAGCTACAAGGACAGGTTGGAGAAGCTGGATTTGTTTTCATTGGAGCAAAGGAGGTTGAGGGGTGATTTGATCGAGGTGTACAAGATTATGATGGGTTCGGATAGGCTAGACGGGGAAAGGCTGTTCCCACTAGTTGACGGTACAAGGAATAGGGGACACAGATTTAAGGTTTTGGGCATGAGATACAGGGGGGACGTGAGGGAAAACTTTTTTACGCAGTGAGTGGTGAGGACCTGGAACTCGCTGCCGACGGAAGTGGTGGAAGCGGAGACACTCGGGGAGAAATTCGGTTGTTAGCGCCACCGATTAACGCCTAAAGAGGCCGAGAAGTGGGGCGCTAGCCAACTTCTGGCCGGGCGCAGGGGGCCTAGCGCCTCGCCCCATATTGAGCAGGCATTTAGCGCCGGCGCTAAATCTTAGCGCCCGCTCATGGGCGCAGGCTGATTATGATGTCATTTGAGTGTGCAACGCCTTTTGGGCGCCCCGGACCGGAAATTCAGTGGCGCCCCCCTCCCTAGCGCCTGGCGCTAATAGTGACAGCTTACCTGGAACCTTACCAAGTCGCTCTCGGGCTGGAGGAGCGTTATTTAAAGGGGACTGGTGTGGTTTAAAAGCGGCAGCCATTTTTGGAGCACAACTTCCTCGAGAGCTACAAAGAGTTGCTGAGCTGCACACTGAGAGCCATTTGACTGCTGAGCCAGCGCAGGCAGACGATCTTCAGCCTTCTGACCATCACCTTGCTGTTGGTGAGCCTTGACAACGGGGAACCTTCCTGTGGGCACTTATTATGGGGGCTGCATTGGAGGGGAACGTCCTGCTGCTGAATCATCTGGAAAGGGCACTGAGACGCTGGGAGAGGGGGGCGGGCATGGCCAGACGGAGGAGGGCCAACAGACGTCGCCACAGCAGACCTTACGCTGGCAGGGTTTTCCGACAGCAGTTTTCCTACATGAACATGCCGGAGGAGCAGTGTGTCAGAAGGCTGCGATTTAGAAAGGAGGTGGTGACTGAGCTGTGCCAGCTGCTTCAGCCAGATCTGCAGCCTCAGATAAGGTGCAGGACATCTCTGTCGGTGGCTGAGAAGATGGCTGCTGGCCTGAACTTCTACGCGAGCGGCTCTTCTCAGGCTGCGCGTCAGAGGCTGATCAGAAGAAGCTTCTAGGCCCCTCTCACGGAATGCATGCTGCCATTCCAAGAAGAGGAATGGAACCGGTCTGATACCCCCAAGCCTGTGAAGGGCAAGATGCATGTAAATAGCAGGCATAGCCATTGTAAATGAAGAAAGTGTTTCATTACACAAAATGTGGTTCCTTCAAACATGAGAAAGCTATGGCAACAGAAAGCAAAACTAATACACTGACACATAACTGCCTCTCACACCCGGGAGACTGTCCAAAACATAAATCACATTCCGACCATCTTCCTTGGCCTTGATTCCACGGCGCCAACCAAAGCATCCAATGCCCCATCAGTGAGGCGTTCCGCCCTCTGCCTCACCCTTTCCATGTCTTGCTAGGCTGATGCGCCACATGTCGGCTCCCACCGCTTTGAAGGCCTACAAGGCAGTGAGTGTGTCTGGTGATGGCAATTGACCTGCCCCTGTAAGAGCTGGCCGGCGCCACTGTGTCTCAGGGAAAGTGATTATTGACAGCACCTTCGCTGCGCCCCACCGCCGCGAAATTGGGTTGCGCCGCCGGGTTAGCGCCTTAAGAGTAGCGTGCAGCGCCTGATTTAGCGCCACAATCACCTTTAGGGGCGCTGCAACCCAATATCGCGCTAGGTGGCGCTAAATTGCGCCTGGTGCTAAACTTTGCGCATCGCCAGGAATAGCGCCCCAAACGCGGCTATACCGAATTTCTAGGCCGCAATGATTTCAAGGGGAGACTGAATAGGCACTTGAGGGAAATAAACTTGCAGGGCTACGGGGAGAGAGTGGGGGAATGGGACTGACTGGATTGCTCTACAGAGAGCCGGTACGGATTCGATGGGCCGAATGGCCACCTTCTGTGCCGTTATCACTCTGAGAAACCCCAGTATGATTTGGACAGGTTGGGTGATTGGGCAAATGCAGTATAATGTGGATAAATGCGAGACTATCCACTTCGTGGCAAAAACAGGAAGACAGATTATTATCTGAACGGCAATAGATTGGGAAAAGGGGAAGTGCAACGAGACCTGGGTGTCCTTGTGCACCAGTCACTGAAGGTAAGCATGCAGGTGCAGCAGGCGGTTAAGAAGGCAAATGGTATGTTGGCCTTGGTAGCGAGAGGATTCGAGTACAGGAACAAGGATGTCTTGCTGCAGTTGTACAGGGCCTTGGTGAGACCGCACCTTTTGTATGCAGTTTTGGTCACCTTATCTGAGGAAGGATGTTCTTGCCATGGAGGGAGTGCAGCGAAGATTCACCAGACTGATACCTGGGATGGCAGGAATGACGTATGAGGAGAGATTGTGTCGATTGGGCTTATACTCGCTAGAGTTTAGAAGAATGAGAGGGGATCTCAGTGAAACTTATAAAATTCTAACAGGACTAGACAGACTAGATGCAGGAAGGATGTTCCCGATGGCGGGGGAGTCCAGAAGCAGGGGTCACAGTCTAAGGATAAGGGGTCGGCCATTTAGGACAGAGATGAGGAGGAATTTCTTCACCCAGAGAGTGGTGAACCTGTGGAATTCTCTACCACAGAAGGCAGTTGAAGCCAATTCATTAAATATATTCAAGAAGGAGTTAGATATATTTCTTAAGGCTAAAGGGATCAAGGGATATGGGGAGAAGGCAGGGACAGGGTACTTAATTTGGATGATCAGCCATGATCTTATTAAATGGCGGAACAGGCTCGAGGGGCCGAATGGCCTACTCCTGCTCCTATCTTCGATGTTTCTATGACTCCATGGCCTGGACTTGGGTGTACAGGGCACAATTTCAAAGTTTGCGTTTGGCATGAGACTCAGAAATTTAGTAAACAGTGAGGACGGGAGTAACAGATTTCAGGAGGACACAGACAGCCCAGTGAAATGGGCAGACAGGCGGCAAATACCGTTTAACGCAGAGAAGTGTGAAGTGATACATGTTGGTCGGAAGAACGAGGAGGGACAGAGAGCCTTGGGGGTGTACATACACAAATCTTTGAAGGTGGCAGAACAAGTTGAGAAGGCTGTTATAAAAGCATGCGGGATCCTTGGTTTAATAAATAGAGGAATAATGTACAAAAGCCATGATATCACGCTAAACCTTAATAAAACACTGGTTTGGCCCCGAACGGAGTATTGAATCCAATTCTGGCCACTGCACTTTAGGAAGGATGTCAAGACCTTGGAGAGGGTGCGGAGGAGATTGACCAGAATGGTCCCAGGGGATGAGGGACTTCAGTGACGTGGAGAGACTGGAGAAGCTGGGGTTGTTCTCCTTAGAGCAGAGAAGGTTAAGGAGGAGATTGACCAGAATGGTCCCAGGGGATGAGGGACTTCAGTGACGTGGAGAGACTGGAGAAGCTGGGGTTGTTCTCCTTAGAGCAGAGAAGGTTAAGGGGGAGATTGACCAGAATGGTACCAGGGGATGAGGGACTACAGTTACACGGAGAGACTGGAGAAGCTGGGGCTGTTCTCCTTAGAGCAGAGAAGGTTAAGGGGAGATTTAATCGAGGCGTTCAAAATTACGAGGGGTTTTGATCGAGTAGAGAGGGAGAAACTGTTCCCAGTGGCAGGAGGGTCGGTAACCAGAGGACACAGATTGAAGATAATCGGCAAAAGAACCAGAGGGGGAGATGAGGAGAATGTTTTTAACGCAGCGAGTTGTTGTGATCTGGAACGCGCTGCCTGAAAGGGCGGTGGGAGCAGATTCAATAGTAACTTTCAAAAGGGAATTGGATCAATACTTGAAGGGGAAAAATTCGCAGGGCTACGGGGGAAAGAGCAGGGGGGAGTGGGACTAATTGGAGAGCTCGTTCAAAGTGCCCCCACAGGTATGATGGGCCGAGTGGCCTCCTCCTGCGCTGGGCGATTCTATGATTCTATCACTGACTGTGTGTGTAACGGGACTGGCTCTGCTGGGACAGTCTCGGTTTCAACATCAGCTCGTCCAGAACTCTGCTACCCCCCGTGTCCTAACTCGCACCAGAGTCCCGTTCACCCATTACCCACTGTCCTACACTGGCTCCCGGTCCGGTAACGTCTCGATTTTAAAATCCTCATCTTCCTGTTCAAATCGCTTCGTGGCCTCCTCGCTATCTCTGTAACCTCCTCCAACCCCTACAACCCTCCCTATCTCTGTAACCTCCTCCAGCCCCCTACAACCCTCCCTATCTCTATAACCTCCTCCAGCTCCTACAACCCTCCCTCTCTCTGTAACCTCCTCCAGCCCCTACAACCCTCCCTCTCTCTGTAACCTCCTCCAGCCCCTACAACCCTCCCTATCTCTGTAACCTCCTCCAGCCTCTACAACACTCCCTATCTCTGTAACCCCCTCCAGCCCCCTACAACCCTCCCTATCTCTGTAACCTCCTCCAGCCCCTACAACCCTCCCTATCTCTGTAACCCCCTCCAGCCCCCTACAACGCTCCCTATCTCTGTAACCTCCTCCAGCCCCCTACAACCCTACCTATCACAGAAACCCCACAGTGCAGATAGAGGCCATTTCGGCCCATCGAGCCTGCACCACATATCCCACCCGATCCCCGTAACCCCTACACCAACACATATCCCACCCTATCCCCGTAACCCCACGTATTTAATCCCCCTAACACTAAGGGTCAATTTATCATAGCCAATCATCCTAACCCGCACATCTTTGGACTGTGGGAGGAAATCGGAGCACCTGGAGGAAACCCACGCAAACACGGGGAGAATGTGCAAACTCCACACAAACAGTCACCCGAGGCCGGATTCGAACCCGGGTCCCTGGCGCTGTGAGGCAACAGTGCTAACCACTATGCCACCGTGCTATCTCTGTAACCCCCTCCTGCAGCCCCCTACAACCCTTGCTATCTCTGTAACCTCCTCCAGTCCCTACAACCCTCCCTATCTCTGTAACCTTCTCCAGCCCCTACAACCCTCCCTATCTCTGTAACCTCCTCCAGTCCCTACAACTCTCCCAATCTCTAACCTCATCCAGCCCCCTACAACTCTCCCTGTCTATGTAACCTCCTCCAGCCCCCTACAACTCTCCCTGTCTATGTAACCTCCTCCAGCCCCCTACAACCCTCCCTATCTCTGTAACATCCTCCAGCCCCCTACAACCCTACCTATCTCTGTAAGCCCCTCCTGCAGCCCCCTACAACCCTCCCTATCTCTGTAACCCCCTCCAGCCCCCTACAACACTCCCTATCTCTGTAACCCCCTCCAGCCCCCTACAACCCTCCCTATCTCTGTAACCTCCTCCAATCCCTACAACCCTCCCTATCTCTGTAACCTCCTCCAGCTCCTACAACCCTCCCTATCTCTGTAACCTCCTCCAGCCCCCTACAACCCTCCCCATCTCTGTAACCTCCTCCAGCCCCTACAATCCTCCCCATCTCTGTAACCTCCTCCAGCCCCCTACAATCCTCCCCATCTCTGTAACCTCCTCCAGCCCCTACAACCCTACAAGATTTCTGCGCTCCTCCAATTCTGGCCTCTTGCGCATCACCCCGATTTCCATCGGTCCACCACTGGCGGCCGTGCCTTCAGCTGCCTCGACCCCAAGCTCTGGAATTCCCTCCCTAAACCTCTCCATCTCTCTCTCCTCATTTAAGACACTCCTTAAAACCTCCCTCTTTGACCAAGCATTTCGTCACCTGTCCCAATATCTCCTTATGTGGCTCGGTGTCAAATTTTGTTTGATAATCGCTCCTGTGAAGCACCTTGGGACATTTTACGACGTTAACGGCGCTGGATAAATGGGAGATGTTTAATTTGGGCTAGATTTGGGGGTGGGTTGCGATGAGGTGATTCCCTCAGATCCGGAGGAGGTTACCACCTGGGGAGCTCCAGATGTTGGCAAAATCTCAAGCCTGATTTTTGAATTCTGTTTCTTTTCCCCCCCGACTACAAGGAGATCGCGGAGCCGGCAAACTGGGATCACACGGCCAGTGCTACACCACCGAACCACCTGCTAGCCGACCTCGAGCCTGTGAGTGCTTCGGGAGTGAGGTAGGTAAAAGCATGGACTCAGGCTATCAACCTCTGCACTGTCCCATCGAACATTCCCAGGGCAGGTACAGCACGGGTTAGATACAGAGTAAAGCTCCCTCTACACTGTCCCATCAAACACTCCCAGGGCAGGTACAGCACGGGGTTAGATACAGAGTAAAGCTCCCTCTACACTGTCCGCATCAAACACTCCCAGGGCAGGTACAGCACGGGGTTAGATACAGAGTAAAGCTCCCTCTACACTGTCCCATCAAACACTCCCAGGGCAGGTACAGCACGGGGTTAGATACAGAGTAAAGCTCCCTCTACACTGTCCCATCAAACACTCCCAGGGCAGGTACAGCACGGGGTTAGATACAGAGTAAAGCCCCCTCTACACTGTCCCATCAAACACTCCCAGGGCAGGTACAGCACGGGTTAGATACAGAGTAAAGCTCCGTCTACATTGTCCCATCAAACACTCCCAGGGCAGGTACAGCACGGGATAGATACAGAGTAAAGCTCCCTCTACACTGTCCCATCAAACACTCCCAGGGCAGGTACAGCACGGGGTTAGATACAGAGTAAAGCTCCCTTGACACTGTCCCATCAGACACTCCCAGGGCAGGTAAAGCACGGGCTTAGATACAGAGTAAAGCTCCCTCTACACTGTCCCATCAAACACTCCCAGGGCAGGTGTTGGTGAAAAATAAATTCACTCGAGTCTGTCTTAAAGTAAAAGTACACAGTTTAATAACAGAACGTTCTGGGAGAAGGTCATAGACCCCGCGGTCTAGTGACACCCTTCTCGTTCTCTCTTGGTTGGTACAGCTTTTTATTCTATTTTCTTCCAATCACATTGTACTACAATAATCACCTGATCACCTTGTATTACAATAATCACCTGATCACATATGGCTTATTTATACTTTTCAGTGTTAGTAAAGGTTAGTTATACCTTACTATGCCTTTGGTCACGGGTCCAATTCCCATGACCCCTATATTCTGCTGTGTCTACAATTTTTAGCTAAAGCAGCACATTCCTTATCGCTTATGCAAAACACACATATTCTGTCTGGTCCCACAACTGCGTCTTATCTTGGTTTTTCGAAGCTTCTCACACTGTCTTTTGTGCAAGACTAGCGAGAGTGGCACTTTTTCAATCTGTACTGTCTTATCTTTGTTTTTCACATAGCACTTTTCAGTCTGTCCTTTGTTTAGTTTTGCCTTTTTACGTAAGTCAATTTTTATTGTGATATTTCTTATCTCAACCTGGTTTCTTTTAGTTCTTGTTCATTTTCACATGACCCCACTCCTTTGTTCTGATTTTAATTTTGCTGGCATCACTTAATTAGTGGTCACCTCGGCTGTCTGAATTCTGAGAGGGTTCATTTTAACCCCTTCACAGGTACAGCACGGGTTAGATACAGAGTAAAGCTCCCTCTACACTGTCCCATCAAACACTCCCAGGGCAGGTACAGCACGGGGTTAGATACAGAGTAAAGCTCCCTCTACACTGTCCCATCAAACACTCCCAGGGCAAGTACAGCACGGGTTAGATACAGAGTAAAGCTCCCTCTACATTGTCCCATCAAACACTCCCAGGGCAGGTACAGCACGGGGTTAGATACAGAGTAAAGCTCCCTCTACACTGTCCCATCAAACACTCCCAGGGCAGGTACAGCACGGGTTAGATACAGAGTAAAGCTCTCTCTACACTGTCCCATCAAACACTCCCAGGGCAAGTACAGCACGGGTTAGATACAGAGTAAAGCTCCCTCTACATTGTCCCATCAAACACTCCCAGGGCAGGTACAGCACGGGGTTAGATACAGAGTAAAGCTCCCTCTACACTGTCCCATCAAACACTCCCAGGGCAAGTACAGCACGGGTTAGATACAGAGTAAAGCTCCCTCTACACTGTCCCATCAAACACTCCCAGGGCAAGTACAGCACGGGTTAGATACAGAGTAAAGCTCCCTCTACACTGTCCCATCAAACACTCCCAGGGCAGGTACAGCACGGGGTTAGATACAGAGTAAAGCTCCCTCTACACTGTCCCATCAAACACTCCCAGGGCAGGTACAGCACGGGTTAGATACAGAGTAAAGCTCCCTCTACACTGTCCCATCAAACACTCCCAGGGCAGGTACAGCACGGGTTAGATACAGAGTAAAGCTCCCTCTACACTGTCCCATCAAACACTCCCGGGGCAGGTACAGCACGGGGTTAGATACAGAGTAAAGCTCCCTCTACACTGTCCCTGAGGGAGCGCTGCACTGTCAGGGGCAGAACTGAGGGAGCACTGCACTGTCGGAGGGGCAGTACTGAGGGAGCGCCGCACTTTCGGAGGGGCAATACTGAGGGAGCGCCGCAATGTCGGAGTGGCAGTACTGAGGGAGCGCCGCAATGTCAGAATGGCAGTACCGAGGGAGCACCGCACTGTCGGAGTGGCAGTACCGAGGGAGCGCCGCACTGTCGGAGGGGCAGTACTGAGGGAGTGCTGCACTGTCGGAGGTGCCGTCTTTTGAATGAGACGTTAAACCGAGGCCCCGTCTGCCCTCTCAGATGGACGTAAAAGATCCCACGGCCACTATTTTGACACAGAGCGGGCGCGGGGGGTGTTCACCCCGGTGTGCTGGGGCCAATATTTTTCCCTCCACCAACATCACTTGAAACAGATTATCTGGTCATTATCACATTGCTGTTTGTGGGAGCTTGCTGTGCGCAAATTGGCTGCCGCGTTTCCCCACATTACAACAGCGACTACACTTTGAAAAAAGTGCTTCATTGGGTGTGACAGTATGGGACGTCCTGAGGTGGGGAAAGGCGCTGGAGAAATGCCAGATCGTTCTGCCTTTCACTCTCCGCCTAAACACGAATCAATTGAGTTGTAGCCCCCCCAGTCAGATTCGAGGTCTTAGAGTGGCGGGATTGAGGTGCGCGGCGGGGTGCTGAGGGAGGGGATTAACAATTAGTCGGGCTGAGGGAGGGTGAGAGAGAGAGAGAGAGAGAGACACCCGTTGATGTTGTGTTAAGCGGGAAGCACCGTTAGTTACAGTGTCTGTCGGAGTGAATCGGTTTTGCTCCGCTTGCAATGAATCGGCTGATAAAAATTCACCTCGCGGTTCCTTCAAGGGGGATTGAAATACAGGTTAGAGCTCATCGCTGTTAAAAAAAAAAAAACTGCCTGCACAGATCCGGGAGCGCTCGCAAGATATACAGGGCTGTCAGCATGTTTCAGAAGCAATTTACTGGATCATTACACTCTCTCTTCTAGAGGGGGTGTAGGAATTCACTTGTGAATAAAAGGTGATTGAAAGGCTGTTTGATAATGATAATGAATCACGGCTTAGCGATGTCATTTAACATACGCTCCTTTGTCGTCTCCTCTCTCTCTCTCTCTGCGCTTCTGTCTCCCTCCCTCGTTCCCTCTGTCTCTCTCTCTCTCCCTCTCACCCTCTTCCCCTTTCTCTCTCTCTCTCTCAATCTCAATCTCTTTCTCCGCCTCTCTCTGTCTCTCTCTCTGTCTCTCTCTCTGTCTCTCTCCCTGTCTCTCTCTTTCTCCCTCTCTCTTTCTCCCTCTCTCTCTTTCTCCCTCTCTCTCTTTCTCCCTCTCTCTCTTTCTCCCTCTCTTTCTCCCTCTCTCTCTCCGTCTCTCTCTTTCTCCCTCTCTCTCTCTCTCTCTCAGAGCCGCAGATCCGACAGGCCCCCAGCGGGCAGAGGACAGTTTGCTGGAGGGCGATGCAGCCGATGACCCCTGGAAGGAGTGCCCGATCTGTAAGCAGCGATTCCCGGATGGATACGGGAAGCAGGCACTGGAGCATCACATTGACAGTCACTTCTTCTTCAGCACCAATGACCCCTTCACCTTCCAGTAACCGGTTCCCCTCTCCCCCCCCCCCCCCCACCCCTCTCCCCCCTCTCTCGCTGTCGCTCTCTCTCTCCCCCCTCTCTCTCTCTCTCCCCCCTCTCTCTCTCCCCCCTCTCTCTCTCCCCCCTCTCTCTCTCCCCCCTCTCTCTCCCCCCCTCTCTCTCCCCCCCTCTCTCTCTCCCCCCCCTCTCTCTCTCCCCCCCTCTCTCTCTCCCCCCCTCTCTCTCTCCCCCCCTCTCTCTCTCCCCCCCTCTCTCCCCCCCTCTCTCTCTCCCCCCCTCTCTCCCCCCTCTCTCTCTCCCCCCTCTCTCTCTCCCCCCTCTCTCTCCCCCCTCTCTCTCTCCCCCCTCTCTCTCTCTCTCTCTCTCCCTCCCCCCTCTCTCTCCCTCCCCCCTCTCTCTCCCTCTCTCTCCCCCCCTCTCTCTCACCCCTCTCTCTCCCACCCCTCTCTCTCCCACCCCTCTCTCTCCCACCCCTCTCTCTCCCACCCCTCCCTCTCCCCCCCTCTCTCTCTCCCCCCTCTCTCTCTCTCCCCCCCTCTCTCTCTCTCTCCCCCCCTCTCTCTCCCCCTCTCTCTCTCTCCCCCCTCTCTCTCTCCCCCCTCTCTCTCTCCCCCCTCTCTCTCCCCTCTCTCTCTCCCCCCTCTCTCTCTCTCTCTCTCTCCCTCCCCCCTCTCTCTCCCTCCCCCCTCTCTCTCCCTCTCCCTCCCCCCTCTCTCTCCCCCCCCTCCCCCCTCTCTCTCCCCCCTCTCTCTCCCCCCTCTCTCTCCCCCCTCTCTCTCCCCCCTCTCTCTCCCCCCTCTCTCTCCCTCTCCCCTCTCTCTCCCCCCTCTCTCTCCCTCTCCCCTCTCTCTCCCTCTCCCCCCCCTCTCTCTCCCTCTCCCTCCCCCCTCTCTCTCCCCCCCTCTCTCCCTCCCCCCTCTCTCCCCCCCCCCTCTCTCCCCCCTCTCTCACAATTCACAATTCACAATTCAAATCGCTTTATTGGCATGATAAGTTACATCTTATGTTGCCAAAGCATCAAAATACATTTATGGTTTACCACATAAACGCAGTTCTATTCATACAGTGTATAAACATGTATATCCCTGAGTGTATAAATATACATTCGCATTGTTTATATATATTCTTTTCTTAGTTTACTGGTTGGCTCTCTGTTCATGGCAAGCTGTAACATAGCGTGCCGCCAGTGTTATACAGCTTCTCTCCTCTCCCAGTAGGAATGGGAGTTTTTGGTTGTCATTCAGATTTCTGAAATCAGGGCATATTTGTGAGAATTTTTGGTAAAAATTCTCCCTGATGCCCTGATATTTTCCACAAGCTGTGAGGAAGTGCATCTCTGTCTCCACCACTCCCTGACTGCAGTGCGAGCATATCCTGTCCTCTCTTGGCAGCCTGGTCTGCCTGTGTCTGCCTTTTTCGATCGCTAGGCTATGTTCGCTAAGTCTGTACCTTGTCAAGGTTCTTCTCAGTTTGTTATCCTTTACCATGGTCAGGTAATCAGCTATGTTGTATTGTCTGTTTAGGGCCAAGTAGCAATTGAGTTTGCTTTGGGTTTTTGTTGTTTCTGCCCAATATGTCAGATATTTTTCCTTTTGCTTAGCGACGATTGTGTTGGGTCGAATTCTTTGTGTTACCCTGTCACTGTCCTGGGGCTGGTTATTGTTAGTATTGTTAGTAGTTACTTCACTGAGTCCCAGGACTAGTTGACTGAGGGTATTCTTCTTTATGGTCAGCTCTTGGCATTTCAGGGCGTCGTAGTGATAGCATTGGGGATTGCTCATTTGTAGGTGATTCCAAAATTTGGTGGCTCTTTTTTGGATAGTGATTATTAATGGATATTGGCCTAGTTCCGCCCTGCATGCATTGTTTACTGTTTTCCTTTGAGTCCGGAGGATACTTTTACAGAATTCTGCATGTAGGATCTCAATTGGGTGTTTGTCCCATTTTGCAAATTCTTGTTGAGTTAGCGGTCCCCATACCTCACTGCCATAGAGTGCAATTGGTTCAATTACTGATTTGAAAATTTTGAGCCAAATGCTAATTGGCTCTCCCCCCCCCTCTCTCCCCCCCCCCTCTCTCTCCCTCTCCCCCTCCCCCCTCCCCTCTCCCTCCCCCCTCTCTCTCCCCCCCCTCTCCCCCCCCTCTCCCCCCCCTCTCTCTCCCTCTCCCTCCCCCCCTCTCTCTCCCTCTCCCTCCCCCCCTCTCTCTCCCTCTCCCTCCCCCCCTCTCTCTCCCTCTCCCTCCCCCCCTCTCTCTCCCTCTCCCTCCCCCCCTCTCTCTCCCTCTCCCTCCCCCCCTCTCCCTCCCCCCCTCTCTCTCCCTCTCCCTCCCCCCCTCTCTCTCCCTCTCCCTCCCCCCCTCTCTCTCCCTCTCCCTCCCCCCCTCTCTCTCCCTCTCCCTCCCCCCCTCTCTCTCCCTCTCCCTCCCCCCCTCTCTCTCCCTCTCCCTCCCCCCCTCTCTCTCCCTCTCCCTCTCTCTCTCCCTCTCCCCTCCCTCCCCTCTCTCTCCCTCTCCCTCCCCCCTCTCTCTCCCTCCCCCCTCTCTCTCCCTCTCCCTCCCCCCTCTCTCTCCCTCTCCCTCCCCCCTCTCTCTCCCTCTCCCTCCCCCCTCTCTCTCCCTCTCCCTCCCCCCTCTCTCTCCCCCCTCTCTCTCCCCTCTCTCTCCCTCTCCCTCCCTCCCCCCTCTCTCCCCTCCCTCTCTCTCCCTCTCCCTCCCCCTTCTCTCTCCCTCTCCCTCCCCCCTCTCTCTCTCCCCCCCCCTCTCTCCCTCTCCCCCCCTCTCTCTCCCCCCCCCTCTCTCTCCCCCCCTCTCTCTCCCCCTCCCTCTCTCTCCCCCTCCCTCTCTCTCTCTCCCCCTCCCTCTCTCTCTCTCTCTCCCCCTCCCTCTCTCTCTCTCTCTCCCCCCCCTCTCTCTCCTTCTCCCCCCCTCTCTCTCCTTCTCCCCCCTCCCTCTCTCTCCCCCCCTCCCCCTTCTCTCCCCTCTCCTCTCCCCTCCCCTCTCTCCCCCTCCCCTCTCCCCCCTCCCTCTCCCCTCTCCCTCTCTCCACCCCCCCCTCCCTCTCTCCACCCCCCCCTCCCTCTCTCCACCCCCCTCCCTCTCATCTCCCCCTCTCTCCCCCCCCCTTCTCTCTCCCTCACTTTCTTTCTCTCTCCCTCACTTTCTTTCTCTCTCTCTCTCTCTCTCTCTCTCTCTCTTTCTCTCCCCCCCTCTCTCTCCCCCATCTCTCTCTAAGGTTCCCGGCTTGTTACTACCCGTGGAGTGAGGTCACGGATTCACCGGGGGTTTGAGGAGGAAGTGGGAACGCCAGTAACTGACCAGTATGGACCTCTTTTTGCACGTCGTGTGTTTTCCCCCTCTTACCCCTACCTCCTACCCTCCATCCTTCCCTCCCCTTCAAGCTCTGGCTGGGGTTGGGGGGGGCGAAATCTGCTTCCGGAATGTTCTGGGATTGCTCCCCCTCCCCCTACACACACGCACTGCAGTCCGTGTCCTCGGGAAACCCGCCCAGCGTGACATCAAAGCTCGCGCGCGACCTCTAAGGGGGTTGGCGTACGGGATGAAACAGTGCTGGAATAAAATACCCCAGGGGCCGCTATTGGAAGAAGAGCAGGGGGGAGTTCTCCCTGGTGTCCTGGGGCCAATATTTATCCCTCAACCAACATCACTAAAAACAGATGATCCGGTCATTTATCACATTGCTGTTTGTGGGAGCTTGCTGTGCTCAAATTGGCTGCCGCGCTTCCCACATATAACTGGTAGAATAGATAAGGGAGAACCAGTAGATGTGGTGTATTTGGACTTTCAGAAGGCTTTCGATAAGGTCCCGCATAAGAGATTAGCGTGTAAAGTTAAGGCACATGGGATTGGGGGCAAGGTATTCACAGAATCACAGAAACCCCACTGCAGTTAGAGGCCATTTTGGCCCATCGAGCCTGCACTGACACATATCCCACCCGATCCCCGACACATATCCCACCCTATCCCCGTAACCCCACGTATTTAATCCCCCTAACACTAAGGGTCAATTTATCATAGCCAATCAACCTAACCCGCACATCTTTGGACTGTGGGAGGAAACCGGAGCACCCGGAGGAAACCCACGCAAACACGGGGAGAATGTGCAAACTCCACACAGACAGTCGCCCAAGGCCGGATTCGAACCCGGGTCCCTGGCGCTGTGAGGCAACAGTGCTAACCACTACGCCACCGTGCTTGACTTGGATAGAGAACTGGTTGGCAGACAGAAAGCAAAGAGTTGGAATAAATGGGTCTTTTTCCGAGTGGCAGCCAGTGACTAGTGGGGTACCGCAGGGATCGGTCCTAGGACCCCAGCTATTCACAATATATATTAATGATCTAGACGAGGGAACTAGTTGGGAGCTGAGGAGTCCCCACAGTTTGGGGGGGTGAAGAGACCCCACAGTTTGGGGGAAGTGAGGAGTCCCACAGTTCGGAGTTTCTAGGAATGAACGAGTTAAAGAAGAACACAATTTGCACAGTCCTGATTTGCCCTGGGAGAGAGAGAGACATTTAAATCTCTTACCCGTCACGATATCTTTCAAAGTATTTTTTTATATAACGTTTTCACCTGGGGTTAGTGCTGTGACTCGTGCCCGATTCGACATAATCTGGGAATAGGGTCGCTGCGATGAACAGCCCAGAGCTTCTGTACGGTGCTAGTGCGTGACGGGAGGTGATGTAACGTCACGTGACGTGACAGGATCGGATGTGACGTTAAGGCCACGCGCGGTATATTCCGCTTTTATCGACAAGAACCGGACTATCAATGTTGCGTTCCTTTTAAGGTTTGTTTTTCCTAACGATTCTGTGCTTAAAATACTTGTGTTATTTTGTCACGTAACGCGTTACAAGAATGTAGACGGACGGATATAAAAGTGACTTCTTAAAATAAAACATGTACGGAAACCTTTTGTTTTGCACAGCGACTTCTTTTACCCTTGTCCCATCTGAGGCGCAATTCTACCACCTGTTTGGAGTTGCGCGTGAGTGGACTGTCCCCCTGTGAAGCCACAAAGTCTTAATTTGCTGTTAAGTAAACACAGCCTGAGGTCAGTTGGAGTTCAATTGCTTTTTACTTTTGGTGAGTTTTCTAAAATCGGACCGTGTCTGTGGATTTCTGGCTCCAGCTTGGCGTGTCACCCTCCCTCGCCAACAGCAGGTCCAACCTGTAACACACAGCGGAGATGAACTGCTTTCTTCAGTTGTATAAGGAGAACATCAACAACAACTTGCATTTATATAGCACCTTTAACGTAGTAAAACGTCCCAAGGCGATTCACAGGAGTGGTTATCAAACAAAATTTAACATCAATTCACATCAGGAGATAGTAAGGCAGGTGACCAAAAGCTTGGTCAAAGAGGTAGGTTTTAAGGAGCGTCATAAAGGAGGAGAGAGAGGCGGAGAGGTTTAGGGAGGGAATTCCAGAGCTCAGGGCCCAGGCGGCTGAAGGCACGGCCACCAATGGTGGAGCGATGGAAATCGGGGGGATGCTCAAGAGGGCAGAATTGGAGGAGGGCAGAGATCTGGGAGGGTTGTAGGAGGCTGGAGGTGGTTACAGCGATAGGGAGGGTTGTAGGGGGCTGGAGGAGGTTACAGAGATGAGGGTTGTAGGGGGCTGGAGGAGGTTACAGAGATAGGGAGGGTGTAGGGCTGGAGGAGGTTACAGAGATAGGGAGGGTTGTAGGAGGCTGGAGGTGGTTACAGCGATAGGGAGGGTTGTAGGGGGCTGGAGGAGGTTACAGAGATGAGGGTTGTAGGGGGCTGGAGGAGGTTACAGAGATAGGGAGGGTGTAGGGCTGGAGGAGGTTACAGAGATAGGGAGGGTTGTAGGGGCTGGAGGGGGTTACAGAGATAGGGAGGGTTGCAGGGGGCTGGAGGAGGTTACAGAGATAGGGTTGTAGGGGGCTGGAGGAAGTTACAGAGATAGGGAGGGTTGTAGGGGCGGGAGGAGGTTACAGAGATAGGGAGGGGTGTAGGGGCTGGAGGAGGTTACAGATCTGGGGGGGTTGTAGGGGGCTGGAGGAGCTTACAGCGATAGGGAGGGTTGTAGGGGGCTGAAGGAGATTACAGAGATAGGGTTGTAGGGGCTGGAGGAGATTACAGATCTAGGGAGGGTTGTAGGGGGCTGGAGGAGGTTGCAGAGATAGGGAGGGTTGTAGGGGGCTGGAGGAGGTTAGAGAGATAGGGTTGTAGGGGCTGGAGGAGGTTACAGAGATAGGGAGGGTTGTAGGGGCTGGAGGAGGTTACAGAGATAGGGAAGGTTGTAGGGGCTGGAGGAGGTTACAGAGATAGGGAGGGTTGTAGGGGCTGGAGGAGGTTACAGAGATAGGGAGGGTTGTAGGGGCTGGAGGAGGTTACAGAGATAGGGAGGGTTGTAGGGGGCTGGAGGAGGTTACAGAGATAGGGAGGGTTGTAGGGGGCTGGAGGTGGTTACAGAGATAGGGAGGGTTGTAGGGGCTGGAGGAGGTTACAGAGATAGGGAGGGTTGTAGGGGGCTGGAGGAGGTTACAGAGATAGGGAGGGTTGTAGGGGGCTGGAGGTGGTTACAGAGATAGGGAGGGTTGTAGGGGGCTGGAGGAAGTTACAGAGATAGGGAGGGTGCAGTAAGCCCTTTAAGCCTCCCTGACGCCTTTCAAAACCTCAGCAAGCGCACAAACCTTAACGCGCTGACCAGAAGCCAGAATTAAGTAAAGTGGAGACGGGCCAATTAAGAGCAGGTTTTACAACGCCCGATATATCACGGTGTCGTCACGCCGTGACATCCCAATTTGTCACCACGTTAGAGGAAATATTCCCCTGGATCAATACAATAGCGCTTTGCTGATGGAGGTGGATCAATATTCCATTATTTAAGAACACATTAGCAGTGCTAACACCGTCTGTGCGCCTGCCATCCATCAAGGGGCCCCAGCTCACTGCGGGGCCTATCTTTCTTTCCAATCTTTTCATTCATTCTTGGGCTGTGGGCGTCGCTGGCAGTGCCCAGCATCTGTTGCCCATCGCCCTAGTCAGCCTCTTGAGAAGGTGGTGGTGAGCCACTGCCTTGAACCGCTGCAGTCCATGTGGTGAAGGTACTCCCACAGCGCTGTTGGGGAGGGAGTTCCAGGATTTTGACCCAGCGACGATGAAGGAACGGCCGATATATTTCCAAGTCATGATGGTGTGTGTGACTCGGAGGGGAACTTGGAGGTGGCGGTGTTCCCACACGCCTGCTGCCCTTGTCCTTCTAGGTGGAAGAGGTCGCGGGTTTGGGAGGTGCTGCCGAAGAAGCCTTGGCGAGTTACTGCAGTGCATCTTGTAGATGGTGCACACTGCAGCCACGGTGCGCCGGTGGTGGAGGGAGTGAATGTTTAAGGTCTGTCCTGCAAGGAGTTGGATCCAAATAGGGACACAGTTCCCCAGTCACCCTGTCCTCTTTGCTTGGATGCATTTCCCCTCATGTGAGCTACGATGGAGGTGGACCTGCCCCCAGCCAAGTTACACAAACACACACACACACACTCTACCAGGGCAGGTACAGCACAGGTTAGATACAGAGTAAAGCTCCCTCTACACTGTCCCATCAAACACTCCCAGGGCAGGTAGCGCACAGGGTTAGATACAGAGTAAAGCTCCCTCTACACTGTCCCATCAAACACTCCCAGGGCAGGTACAGCACGGGTTAGATACAGAGTAAAGCTCCCTCTACACTGTCCCATCAAACACTCCCAGGGCAGGTACAGCACGGGTTAGATACAGAGTAAAGCTCCCTCTACGCTGTCCCATCAAACACTCCCAGGGCAGGTACAGCACGGGTTAGATACAGAGTAAAGCTCCCTCTACACTGTCCCATCAAACACTCCCAGGGCAGGTACAGCACGGGTTAGATACAGAGTAAAGCTCCCTCTACACTGTCCCATCAAACACTCCCAGGGCAGGTACAGCACAGGTTAGATACAGAGTAAAGCTCCCTCCACACTGTCCCATCAAACACTCCCAGGGCAGGTACAGCACGGGTTAGATACAGAGTAAAGCTCCCTCTACACTGTCCCATCAAACACTCCCAGGGCAGGTACAGCACGGGTTAGATACAGAGTAAAGCTCCCTCTACACTGTCCCATCAAACACTCCCAGGGCAGGTACAGCACGGGTTAGATACAGAGTAAAGCTCCCTCTACACTGTCCCATCAAACACTCCCAGGGCAGGTACAGCACGGGTTAGATACAGAGTAAAGCTCCCTCTACGCTGTCCCATCAAACACTCCCAGGGCAGGTACAGCACGGGTTAGATA
Source organism: Somniosus microcephalus (assembly GCF_052327205.1). Lineage (NCBI taxonomy): Eukaryota > Metazoa > Chordata > Chondrichthyes > Squaliformes > Somniosidae > Somniosus > Somniosus microcephalus. The sequence goes on along the minus strand of NC_141019.1, from coordinate 37,837,114 downwards.
CAGAGTAAAGCTCCCTCTACACTGTCCCATCAAACACTCCCAGGGCAGGTGCAGCACGGGGTTAGATACAGAGTAAAGCTCCCTGATGCGCCTCAATAACTTCAAGGCTCAAAGTTAACTGGATAAAACAAGGCTTTTATTAGCAAAGAAAGATGCCTGTGTCTTCACCTAGCATTCTGCTGTTCTGCTGCAAGACAAGCCTGGGCTTGTCTTAAGTAGGGCCAGGTATGGGCGGAGCCGACACACCCAATGGGGAGAAAGGGGGCGGTGCACTATATACAATACAAGGTAAAACACAGGAGCTGGCAATACAATATATGCAGTTAAATACAGAGTCTGATGAATGACATATTTCATCACATTCACCCCTTCTACAGATTTAGTCTGTCCGGGGGTGTGATAGTCCTCTGTGACCGACGTAACGGTTGCGGTGCCGCGGGTGCCGGCTGGGTGTCCCGGGTGACCTCCTGGGTCTCTGCCGGGGGCGCCACCGGGGTTGTTGAAGGAGTAGGTGGTGGGGGTACCGTTGACTGGTGTTCTTCCGGGGGTGATGAAAGAATAGTGGGTGGAGTGGGTGGGTAATAGTTGTTGTGATTGTTGCTGTTGTTGTTGTAGTCGTTGTTGCTGTTGTTGTTGTTGTAGTCGTCGTTGCTGTTGTTACCGGCTGGGGCGAGGTCTTTTATGGACACACTGTCCTCCCGTCCGTCGGCGTGCCGGACATACGCATATTGTGGGTTGGCGTGGAGCAGGTGCACTGGCTCCACGAGAGGGTCCGTCTTGTGGCCTCTCACATGCTTCCACAAAAGTACCGGACCTGGGGTGGAGAGCCATGACGGTATGGATACGCCTGAGGTGGATTTCCGGGGAAACACAAACATTAGCTCATGAGGCGTGGCATTTGTGGTGGTACACAATAGTGACCATATTGAGTGGAGCACATCTGGGAGGACTTCCTGCCAGCGGGAGATAGGGAGGCCCTTGGTCCTTAGAGTTAGAGTGACTGCCCTCCACACTGTCCCGTTCTCTCGCTCCACCTGACCGTTACCCCGGGGGTTGTAGCTGGTGGTACGGCTCGTGGCAATCCCCTTGGACAGCATGTACTGGCGTAGCTCTTCACTCATGAAGGACGTCCCCCTATCCATGTGGATATAGCTTGGCATTCCGAACAGGCAGAACAGGCTGTTGAGGCATTTAATGACCGTGGCGCTGGTCATGTCTGGGCAGGGGAAGGCGAATGGGAAACGGGAGTATTCGTCCACAATGTTCAGGAAGTAAACATTGCAGTCGACGGACGGGAGGGGGCCCTTGAAATCTAAGTTAAGCTGCTCAAAGGGCCGTGTAGTTTTGATTAGGTGGGCTCTATCAGGGCGGTAGAACCGAGGCTTGCACTCAGCGCAAGTGCGGCAGTTCCTCGTCAGAGACCGGACTTCCTCAATCGAGTAGGGAAGGTTGCGGGACTTTATGAAGTGGAACAGCCGTGTGACCCCTGGGTGGCAGAGGTCGTTGTGGAGGGTCTGTAGCCGATCCCCGGCGGCGTTGGCACACATCCCTCGTGAGAGGGCGTCGGGGGATTCGTTAAGGGCCCCCGGCCGGTATATGATGTCGTACTCGAAGGTGAAGAGCTCGATCCGCCACCTAAGAATTTTATCATTTTTAATCTTCCCCCTCTGTTTATTATTGAACATAAACGCTACCGACCGCTAGTCGGTAAGTAGGGTGAAGCGTTTGCCGGCTAGTTAGTGCCGCCAGTGGCGCACTGCCTCCACGATGGCTTGGGCCTCCTTTACCACGGAGGAGTGTCTGATCTCGGGCCCCTGGAGGGTCCTCGAGAAGAAAGCTACGGGCCGCCCCGCCTGGTTGAGGGTGGCCGCCAAGGCAAAGTCAGACGCATCACTTTCCACTTGAAAGGGAGTGTTCTCGTCCACTGCCTGTAGCGTGGCCCGCTCAATATCCTGCTTAATGCTTTTGAAGGCAGCATGGGCCTCAGCAGAGAACGGGAAAGAGGATGCTTTCAAGAGGGGGCGGACTTTATCGGAGTAGTTAGGGACCCATTGGGCATAATACGAGAATAACCCCAGGCAATTGATGTGCCTCAATAACTTCAAGGCTCAAAGTTAACTGGATAAAACAAGGCTTTTATTAGCAAAGAAAGATGCCTGTGTCTTCACCTAGCTTCACCTAGCATTCTGCTGTTCTGCTGCAAGACAAGCCTGGGCTTGTCTTAAGTAGGGCCAGGTATGGGCAGAGCCGACACACCCAATGGGGAGAAAGGGGGCGGTGCACCATATACAATACAAGGTAAAACACAGGAGCAGGCAATACAATATATGTAGTTAAATACAGAGGCTGATGAATGACATATTTCATCACACTCCCTCTACACTGTGCCATCAAACACTTCCAGGGCAGGTACAGCACGGGGTTAGATACAGTGTAAAGCTCCCTCTGCACTGTCCCCATCAAACACTCCCAGGGCAGGTACAGCACGGGTTAGATACAGAGTAAAGCTCCCTCTACACTGTCCCCATCAAACACTCTACCAGGGCAGGTACAGCACGGGGTTAGATGCAGAGTAAAGCTCCCTCTACACTGTCCCATGAAACACTCCCAGGGCAGGTACAGCACGGGGTTAGATACAGAGTAAAGCTCCCTCAACACTGTCCCATCAAACACTCCCAGGGCAGGTACAGCACAGGTTAGATACAGAGTAAAGCTCCCTCTACACTGTCCCCATCAAACACTCCCAGGGCAGGTACAGCACGGGTTAGATACAGAGTAAAGCTCCCTCTGCACTGTCCACATCAAACACTCCCAGGGCAGGTACAGCACGGGGTTAGATACAGAGTAAAGCTCCCTCTACACTGTCCCCATCAAACACTCCCAGGGCAGGTACAGCACGGGGTTAGATACAGAGTAAAGCTCCCTCTACACTGTCCACATCAAACACTCCCAGGGCAGGTACAGCATGGGTTAGATACAGAGTAAAGTTCCCTCTACACTGTCCCATCAAACACTCCCAGGGCAGATACAGCACGGGTTAGTTCCTCTACACTGTCTCCATCAAACACTCCCAGAGCAGGTACAGCACGGGTTAGATACAGGGTAAATCTCCCTCTACACTGTCCACATCAAACACTCCCAGGGCAGGTACAGCATGGGTTAGATACAGAGTAAAGTTCCCTCTACACTGTCCCATCAAACACTCCCAGGGCAGATACAGCACGGGTTAGTTCCTCTACACTGTCTCCATCAAACACTCCCAGGGCAGGTACAGCACGGGGTTAGATACAGAGTAAAGCTCCCTCTACAGTGTCCCATCAAACACTCCCAGGGCAGGTACAGCACGGGTTAGATACAGAGTAAAGCTCCCTCTACACTGTCCCATCAAACACTCCCAGGGCAGGTACAGCACGGGGTTAGATACAGAGTAAAGCTCCCTCTACACTGTCCCATCAAACACTCCCAGGGCAGGTACAGCACGGGGTTAGATACAGAGTAAAGCTCCCTCTACAGTGTCCCATCAAACACTCCCAGGGCAGGTACAGCACGGGTTAGATACAGAGTAAAGCTCCCTCTACACTGTCCCATCAAACACTCCCAGGGCAGGTACAGCACGGGGTTAGATACAGAGTAAAGCTCCCTCTACACTGTCCCATCCAACACTCCCAGGGAAGGCACCAGGGAGCTTTACTCTGCATCTAGCCCCGTGCTGTACCATTCACTCCCATTCTATAGAATCCCAAGGGACCCAACCCCTTGCCAATGCACCGAATCCCGACAGACACAAAGCCCCCATACTGGCAAGGGAACAAGTGCAGGAGTAGGGGGTTATTTATTTTAATATACTGACGACTGCAGAAGCCGAGGACACGCAGGGGGTTAACACTAATGGGGTACTTGCAGAAGCCCCTCGCACACAGGTAGTCGCTGACGACGGTCCTGGTCAGGAGAGATGGGCTTGATTGATGGGCGCTCAAAGCACTCTGCCGGTGCTTGCGGCCAATATTCAATGATCGGTGCTCAAGGGTTTAATTGGTCTTAAATCACAGCCAGCAGTTTCCTACATTTGTCAAAGTAATGGTCCTTTTCTCTCTGAGCCGACACTGAGCGGGAGGAAGATAAGACTGCTGGCATTCCGCGCTTGCGAGCCCGCTACCTTTGTACTTACTCAAACCAATTAGCCTTATCAGCTTCGGAGACAGAATTTTAATCAAAAACCATTATTGCCATGCAGACAAGGTTCCCTCTTCTTCTTGGGCAGTCCCTCGGAAACGAGGATTACTTGCTTCCACATTCAAAGTGAGTTCTCGGGTGACTGATGAGTCCGACGCGGGACCGACAGTCTCTGTCACAGGTGGGGCAGACGGTGGTTGAAGGGGCGGGTGGGGTGGGGTGCTTGGGTTGACGTGTGCTTGGCTTCCGCTTGCTCCCAGCGAAGAGACTCGAGGTGTTCGGCGCCTTCCCCGGATGCTTCTCCTCCACTTTGTGCGGTCTTGGGCCAGGGATTCCCAGGTGTCGGTGGGGGGAATGTTGCACTTTTTCCAAGGAGGCTTTGAGGGTGTCCTTGAGGCGTTTCCTCTGCCCACCGGGGGCTCTCTTGCTGTGCCGGAGCTCCAAGTAGAGTGCTTGTTTTGGGAGTCTCGTATCGGGCATGCAGACAATGTGACCCGTCCGTCGGAGCTGATCGAGCGTGGTCAAAGCTTCGATGCTGGGGATGTTGGCCTGAGCGAGAACACTGACGTTGGTGCGCCTATCCTGCCAATGGATTTGCAGGATCTTGCAGAGGCAGCGTTGGTGGTACCTCTCCAGTGCTTTGAGGTGCCTGCTGTACATGGTCCATGTCTCTGAGGCATACAGCAGGGCGGGTATCACTGCTGCCCTGTAGACCATGAGCTTTGTGCTGGGTTTGAGGTCCTGGTCTTCAAACACTCTCTTCCTCAGGCGACCGAAGGCTGCACTGGCACACTGAAGGCGGTGTTGGACTTCGTCGTCGACGTCTGCCCTTGTTGACAGTAGGCTCCCGAGGTATGGAAAGTGGTCCACGTTGTCCAAGGCCTTGTCGTGGATTTTGATAATCGGGGGGCAGTACTGTGTGGCGGGGTCAGGTTGGTAGAGGACCTTTGTCTTACGGATGTTTAGTGAAAGGTCCATGCTGTCGTACGCTTCAATGAAGGTGCTGATGAAGGTTTGGAGTTTGACGTCCGAGTGAGCGCTGATGCAAGCGTCGTCTGCATACTGTAATTCGACAACAAAGGATGGGACGACCTTGGATCTGGACTGGAGGCAAGGTTCAGCGGCAAATTTAACAGCAACTTGCGCCCAATTTAAAGTAATGAAAACGTCCTTAGGCACTTGGCGATCGGTCACAGATTGACACCGAGCCCCGTAGAGAGACATGACGGCAGGTGACGAAAAGCTGGGTCAAAGAGGTAACCTTAAAGGAGGAGAGAGAGAGGTGGAGAGGTTTAGGGAGGGAATTCCAGAGCTTAGCGCCCAGACGGCTGAAGGCACGGCCGCCAATGGTGGAGCGATGGAAATCGGGGGGATGCGAGGGCAGAATTGGAGGAACGCAGAGAACTGGGAGGGTTGTAGGAGGTTACAGAGACAGGGAGGGTTGTAGGGGGCTGGAGGAGGTTACAGAGATAGGGAGGGTTGTAGGGGCTGGAGGAGGTTACACAGATAGGGAGGGTTGTAGGGGGCTGGAGGAGGTTACAGAGATAGGGAGGGTTGTAGGGGGTTGCAGGAGGTTACAGAGATAGGGAGGGTTGTATGGGGCTGGAGGAGGTTACAGAGATAGGGAGGGTTGTAGTGGGCTGGAGGAGGTTACAGAGATAGGGAGGGTTGTAGGGGCTGGAGGAGGTTACAGAGATAGGGAGGGTTGTAGGGGGCTGGAGGAGGTTACACAGATAGGGAGGGTTGTAGGGGCTGGAGGAGGTTACAGAGATAGGGAGGGTTGCAGGGGCTGGAGGAGGTTGCAGAGATAGGGAGGGTTGTAGGGGACTGGAGGAGGTTACATAGATAGAGAGGGTTGTAGGGGCTGGAGGAGGTTACAGAGATGGGGAGGTTTGTAGGGGCTGGAGGAGGTTACAGAGATGGGGGGGTTGTAGGGGCTGGAGGAGTTTACAGAGATAGGGGGGGTTGTAGGGGCTGGAGGAGTTTACAGAGATAGGGAGGGTTGTAGGGGGCTGGAGGAGGTTACAGAGATAGGGAGGGTTGTAGGGGCTGGAGGAGGTTACAGAGATATGGAGGGTTGTAGGGGCTGGAGGAGGTTACAGAGATAGGGAGGGTTGTAGGGGCTGGAGGAGGTTAGAGAGATGGGGAGGGTTGTAGGGGCTGGAGGAGGTTAGAGAGATGGGGAGGGTTGTAGGGGTTGGAGGAGGTTACAGAGATAAGGAGGGTTGTAGGAGCTGGAGGAGGTTACAGAGATAGGGAGGTTTGTAGGGGCTGGAGGAGCTTACAGAGATAGGGAGGGTTGTAGGGGCTGGAGGATGTTACAGAGATAGGGAGGGTTGTATGGGGCTGGAGGAGGTTACAGAGATAGGGAGGGTTGTAGAGGCTGGAGGAGGTTACAGAGATAGGGAGGGTTGTAGGGGCTGGAGGAGGTTAGAGAGATGGGGAGGGTTGTAGGGGTTGGAGGAGGTTAGAGATAAGGAGGGTTGTAGGAGCTGGAGGAGGTTACAGAGATAGGGAGGTTTGTAGGGGCTGGAGGAGGGTACAGAGATATGGAGGGTTGTAGGGGCAGGAGGAGGTTACAGAGATAGGGAGGGTTGTATGGGGCTGGAGGAGGTTACAGAGATAGGGAGGGTTGTAGGGGGCTGGAGGAGGTTACAGAGGTAGGGAGGGTTGTAGGGGGCTGGAGGAGGTTACAGAGATAGGGAGCGTTGTAGAGGCTGGAGGAGGTTACAGAGATAGGGAGGGTTGTAGGGGCTGGAGGAGGTTACAGAGATAGGGAGGGTTGTAGGGGCTGGAGGAGGTTACAGAGATAGGGATGTTTGTAGGGGCTGGAGGAGGTTACAGAGATATGGAGGGTTGTAGGGGCAGGAGGAGGTTACAGAGATAGGGAGGGTTGTATGGGACTGGAGGAGGTTACAGAGATAGGGAGGGTTGTAGGGGGCTGGAGGAGGTTACAGAGATAGGGAGGGTTGTAGGGGGCTGGAGGAGGTTACAGAGATAGGGAGCGTTGTAGAGGCTGGAGGAGGTTACAGAGATAGGGAGGGTTGTAGGGGCTGGAGGAGGTTACAGAGATAGGGAGGGTTGTAGGGGCTGGAGGAGGTTACAGAGATAGGGAGGGTTGTAGGGGGCAGGAGGAGGTTACACAGATAGGGAGGGTTGTAGAGGCTGGAGGAGGTTACAGAGATAGGGTGGGTTGCAGGGGCTGGAGGAGGTTACAGAGATAGGGAGGGTTGTAGGGGACTGGAGGAGGTTACATAGATAGGGAGGGTTGTCGGGGCTGGAGGAGGTTACAGAGATAGGGAGGGTTGTATGGGGCTGGAGGAGGTTACAGAGATAGGGAGGGTTGTAGGGGCTGGAGGAGGTTACAGAAATAGGGAGGGTTGTAATGGCTGGAGGAGGTTACAGAGATGGGGAGGTTTGTAGAGGCTGGAGGAGGTTACAGAGATAGGGGGGTTGTAGGGGCTGGAGGAGGTTACAGAGATAGGGAGGGTTGTAGGAGGCTGGAGGAGGTTACAGAGATAGGGAGGGTTGTAGGGGGCTGGAGGAGGTTACAGAGATAGGGAGGGGGAGCGATGAGGGATTTGAACAGGAGGATGAGAATTTTAAAATCGAGGCGTTGCTGGACTGGGAGCCAATGTAGGTCAGCGAGCACAGGGAGGGGTTGTGGCTGAACGGGACTCGGTGCAAGTTAGGACACAGGGGATGGGGGTGTAGCAGAGTACTGGAAGAGCTAAATTTTACACTGGGCGGAATGTTGGAGGCTGGCTAGGGGAGTGTTGGAATAGTTTATAAACACAGGCGAATGTGTAAATGTGCGTGCACACGTGCAGCCGTACGTACGCCTGGCGGAAACAAGTATACACACATGTTTCTTTCAGCCCCTCAGTCTTTAAGAGAGACCGGCCTCACGTGAGCTCCCACGAATAACTACCGCCGTAACCCATGCAACGGAATTCTAAACTTTCACCAAGTGAAACTGATCAGCGATAAGAAATCTGTGATATTATCTCGAGGTGCTCCTGTGACCACCTTCAGCCCGTTGTTCAAACTGAAGTGTCTGAACCTGCGCTAGGTATCACCAGCAGCAATATCGGGACTTTAAATTCAATCTCGGGGTGTGTGCATCGCCATTGTGGCAGGCATTTATTGCCTGCCCTTAGTTGCCCCTTAAGAAGATGCTGTATCGAACGTTGGTTGAATTGTATTCAACTGGTATAGAACCTTGGTTAGACCACACTTGGAGCACCGTGCACAGTTCTGGTCTCCATATACCCTGGTTAGACCACACTGGGAGCACCGTGCACAGTTCTGGTCTCCATATACCTTGGTTAGACCACACTTGGAGCACTGTGCACAGTTCTGGTCTCCATATACCCTGGTTAGACCACACTGGGAGCACCGTGCACAGTTCTGGTCTCCATATACCCTGGTTAGACCACACTGGGAGCACCGTGCACAGTTCTGGTCTCCATATACCTTGGTTAGACCACACTTGGAGCACTGTGCACAGTTCTGGTCTCCGTATACCTTGGTTAGCCCACACTTGGAGCGCGTGCACAGTTCTGGTCTCCATATACCTGGGTTAGACCACACTTGGAGCACTGTGCACAGTTCTGGTCTCCATATACCTTGGTTAGACCACACTTGGAGCACTGTGCACAGTTCTGGTCTCCGTATACCTTGGGTAGACCACACTTGGAGCACCGTGCACAGTTCTGGTCTCTGTACACCTTATGTAGACCACACTTGGAGCACTGTGCACAGTTCTGGTCTCCGTATACCTTGGTTAGACCACACTTGGGGCACCGTGCACAGTTCTGGTCTCCGTATACCTTGGTTAGACCACACTGGGAGCACTGTGCACAGTTCTGGTCTCCATATACCTTGGTTAGACCACACTGGGAGCACTGTGCACAGTTCTGGTCTACCTATACCTTGGTTAGACCACACTTGGAGCACTGTGCACAGTTCTGGTCTCCGTATACCTTGGTTAGACCACACTTGGAGCACTGTGCACAGTTGTGGTCTCAGTATACCTTGGTTAGACCACACTTGGAGCACTGTGCACAGTTCTGGTCTCCGTATACCTTGGTTAGACCACACTTGGAGCACTGTGCACAGTTCTGGTCTCCGTATACCTTGGTTAGACCACACTTGAAGCACTGTGCGCAGTTGTGGTCTCCGTATACCTTGGATATACCGCACTTGGAGCACTGTGCACAGTTCTGGTCTCCATATACCTTGGTTAGACCACACTTGGAGCACCGTTCACAGTTCTGGTCTCCATATACCTTGGTTAGACTACACTTGGAGCACTGTGCACAGTTCTGGTCTCCATATACCTTGGTTAGACCACACTCGGAGCACTGTGCACAGTTCTGGTCTCCATATACCTTGGTTAGACCGCACTAGGAGCACTGTGCACAGTTCTGGTCTCCATATACCTTGGTTGGACCACACTAGGAGCACTGTGCACAGTTCTGGTCTCCATATACCTTGGTTAGACCGCACTAGGAGCATTGTGCACAGTTCTGGTCTCCATATACCTTGGTTAGACCATACTCGGAGCACTGTGCACAGTTCTGGCCTCCATATACCTTGGTTGGACCACACTAGGACCACCGTACATAGTTCTGGTCTCCGTATACCTTGGTTAGACCGCACTAGGAGCACCGTGTACAGTCCTGGTCTCCATATATTGGTTAGACCACACTTGAAGCACTGCCAACAGTCCTGGTCTCCATATTAGAAAAAGGGATATACAGGCACCGGAGAAGGTGCTAAAAAGATTGACAAGGATGATACCAGAAATGAGAGGTTATAACTATCAGGGAAGATTGAACAGGCTGGGGCTCTTTTCTCTAGAAAAGAGAAGGCTGAGGGGTGACCTGATAGAGGTCTTAAGAGTATGAAGGGGGTTCGATAGGGTAGACGTAGAGAAGATGTTTCCACTTGTGGGGGAGACCAGAACTAGGGGCCATCAATATAAGATAGTCACTAATAAATCCAATGGGGAATTCAGGGGAAACTTCTTTACCCAGAGAGTGGTGAGAATGTGGAACTCGCTACCACAGGGAGTGGTTGAGGCGAATAGTATAGATACATTTAAGGGGAAGCTGGATAAACACACGAGGGAGAAAGGAATAGAAGGATATGGTGATAGGGTGAGATGGAGTAGGGGTGGGAGGAGGCTCGTGTGGAGCATAAACCCCGGCACGGACCAGATGGGCCGAATGGCCTGTTTCTGTGCTGTGAAATGCGATGTAATTCTTGAACCGCTGCAGTCCGTGTGGTGAAGGTGCTCCCACAGCGCTGTTAGGGAGGCAGTCCCAGGATTTTGACCCAGCGATGAGGAAGGATCGGCCGATATATTTCCAAGTCAGGATGGTGTGTGTGATTCGGGGGTGGAACTTGGAGGTGGTGGTGTTCCCGTGCGCCTGCTGCCCTAGGTGGAAGAGGTCGCTGGTTTGGGAGGTGCTGCCGAAGAAGCCTTGGCGAGTTGCTGCAGTGCATCTTGTAGATGGTCCACACTGCAGCCACGGTGCGCCGGTGGTGGAGGGAGTGGATGTTTAAGGTGGTGGATGGGGTGCCTATCAAGCGGGCTGCTTTGTCCTGGATGGTGTCGAGCTTCTTGAGTGTTATTGGGGCTGCACTCATCCAGGCAAGTGGAGAGTGTTCCATCACACTCCTTACTTGCGTGTTGTGTAAGGGCCTCTGTTTTTCATATCATAACCTCAGCGCCTGACTGCCCATGTGTTGGGTGTAGGTTGAATTCGTCTGCCACGGCCAAGTGGGAATGTCAAGTGTGGTATTGAGTGGGTTAAATGTGCTGCTCCTGACACATCATTTCCTAGTCACATCTAAGTGTTTTAGGGTGAGATTCAGATCATTTCACATGCACTCCGCACAGAAATCTGATTGCTTGCAAGCGAAGCTGTGATTTATCATCCCATTAATACGGGAACTGGTGACTCAGCTCTCGTCCGAGTGAACTAACAGAGACATCAAAAGGATACCACCCGTTGCCAAATGCTGTCGTACTGGGAAGAGGAGGTCCATTCTACTGGGGCGAGGAGGTCCATTCTACTGGGAAGAGGAGGTCAATTCTACTGGGAAGAGGAGGTCCATTCTACTGAGAAGAGGAGGCCCATTCTACTGGGGAGAGGAGGTCCATTCTACTGGGAAGAGGAGGCCCATTCTACTGGGAAGAGGAGGTCCATTCTACTGGGAAGAGGAGGTCCATTCTACAGGGGAGAGGAGGTCCATTCTACAGGGGAGAGGAGGTCCGTCCTACTGGGGAGAGGAGGTCCATTCTACTGGGCAGAGGAGGTCCGTCCTACAGGGGAGAGGAGGTCTATCCTACTGGGGAGAGGAGATCCATCCTACTGGGGAGAGGAGATCCATCCTACTGGGGAGAGGAGGTCCATCCTACTGGGGAGAGGAGGTCTATTCTACTGGGAGAGGAGGTCCATCCTACTGGGGAGAGGAGGTCCATCCTACTGGGGAGAGTATGTCCATCCTACTGGGGCAAGGAGGTCCATCCTACTGGGAGAGGAGGTCCATCCTACTGGGAAGAGGAAGTCCATCCTACTGGGGAGAGGAGATCCATCCTACTGGGAAGAGGAGGTCCATCCTACTGGGCAGAGGAGATCTATCCTACTGGGGAGAGGAGGTCCATCCTACTGGGCAGAGGAGGTCTATCCTACTGGGAAGAGGAGATCCATCCTACTGGGAGTGGAGATCCATCCTACTGGGGAGAGGAGATCTATCCTACTGGGAGAGGAGATCCATCCTACTGGGCAGAGGAGGTCCATTCTACTGGGGAGAGGAGGTCTGTCCTACTGGGGAGAGAGGAGATCGGTGCTACTGGGCAGAGGAGGTCCATTCCTACTGGGGAGAGCAGGTTGGTGCTACTGGGGAGAGATAATAACATAAGAACATAAGAAAATAGGAGCAGGAGTCGGCCATTCGGCCCTTCGAGCCTGCTCCGCCATTCAATGAGATCATGGCTGATCTTCTGCCTGAACTCCATTCACCGACCCTATCCCTTGATGCCCTTACTAGTCAGAAATCTATCGACTTCTGTTTTTGAATATACCCAATGACTGAGCCTCCACAGCCCTCTGCGGTAGAGAATTCCAAAGATTCACCACCCTCTGTGTGAAGAAATTCCTCCTCATCTCAGTCCTGAATGGCCTACCCTTTATCCTGAGGCTGTGACCCCTGGTTCTAGACTCCCCAGCCAAGGGAAACATTCTCCCAGCATCCACCCTATCAAGCCCTGTAATAATTTTGTATGCTTCAATCAGATCCCCTCTCATTCTTCTGAATTCAAGAGAATACAGGCCTAGTTTACTCAATCTCTTCTCATACAACAGTCCCGCCATCCCAGGAATCAGTCTCATGAACCTTCATTGCACTCCCTCTGTGGCAAGTATATCCTTCCTTAGGTAAGGAGACCAAAATTGTACAGTACTCCAGGTGTGGTCTCACCAAGGCCCTGTATAATTGGAGTAAGACATCTTTACTCCTGTACTCAAATCCTCTTGTAATGAAGGCCAGCGTACCATTTGCCTTCCTAATGGCTTGCTGCACCTGCACATTCACGTTCAGTGACTCATGTACAAAGACACCCAGGTCCCTCTGAGCATCTGCATTCCCCAATCTTTCACCATTTAGGAAATACTCTGCCTTTCTGTTCTTTCTTACCAAAGTGGATAACTTCACAAAAATCCACATTATATTCCATCTGCCATGTTCTCGCCCACTCACTGAGCCTGTCGAGATCCCCTTGATGGTCTATATACTGGAGAGGAGATCAAATCAAAATCAAATCAAATCAACTTTTATTGTCATTGTTAGTGCACAAGTGCAGCACAACGAAATGTAGGCTTGCGGCTCCCGAGAGTGTACCTTTAGATTAAGACATTTAAACATTCAACATACATTTGGCTTGTAATACATTAACATAAACATAACCATGATAAAGTGCATTGGCAGATGTGCAGGCTGTGGTAAACCACTGTTTGTATTCCACTGTGTACATGCCTGGACATGCCTCGGCTGACTCCTCCCACAGGTCCTAGTATAAAGGTGACTGCTCCCCAGCCCCCTTTGTATTCTGGACCGGTCGACCACTCGAGGCAGACCTTCATTCTTTTGTTAATAAAAGCCTTTAGTTACTCTCTTAACTCTCAGTCTTTTATGAGTAATTGATAGCGCATCAATTTTATTAACAAATTTTTATAATGGAGAAGATCCTCACACCAGCATGCCTGGACTTAGATCATCGGGAGGCGGACTCATCCATCAAGTTTACTCACTGGCTTAAGTGTTTCGAAAAATTCCTGACCGCCTCCGCAGCAATCAAATCGGACGAGGACAAACTGGATGTCCTGACCTCCAAAGTGAACCACCGAGTGTACTCGGTCATCCAAGACGCGACCTCGTACGCGGACGCTATCAAGCTCCTCAAGGGCCAGTACACGCGCCCAGTGAACGAAGTGTACGCCAGGCACCTTCTGGGGAGTCGTAAACAACAACCTGGGGAATCGACCGTGGAATACCTTCAGGCACTGTCTGTGCTTGGCCGGGCCTGTGGTCGTAAGGATGTAAAGGCCGCCGTGTACACAGAGGAACTTATCCGGGACGCTTTTGTAGCGGGCCACAGATCCAATTACACCCGACAGCGACTATTGGAGCAGAGTGACCTCGACCTCAACAAGGCCTCTGAACTCGCACTATCACTGGATGCAGCCTACCGGGGCATGGATGCCTACTCCTCTGCACCGTGGACGCCGCGGGGAATGACAGCCTGGGACACGGTAGGACCGCCTCATAGCGCCGTGCCACCCCAGCCACACCCCAGCAACGGCCCAACTACCGCAGCAGTGTCCCAAGGCCAGACAGCAGTGCCCCAAGGCCAGAAATGCTACTTCTGTGGCCAGGCAAAACACCCCAGAGCGCGCTGCCCGGCGAAAAACGCGATCTGCTCGGGCTGCGGGAAGAAGGGACACTACGCTAACGTCTGCAGGGCCAAAGCCACCCCGAACCCCAGAAGCGCCGCGTGTGGGCCCTGCGGGCCGCTATCTTGGGCCTCCCCGGCCATGTGCGAACCACCGGTACAGCAGCCATTTTGGACGCCTCCAGCCACATGGGGATCATGGACGCCGCCATCTTGGACGACAGCCGGAACGCAGCAGGCCCCCAACACCGCCTCATCTGATACCCGCAGCGACACACCGACCCCTACGCTGACATCCGTTACACTGGACCAAGCGAGACCGCACCAGCTGGCTAGCTCCACAATGAACATTAAGGTAAATGGCCACGATACAATCTGCCTTTTTGACTCTGGGAGCACAGAGAGCTTCATCCACCCCGACACGGTGCGGCGTTGCTCTCTCCCAGTCCTGCCTGCGCACCAGCGGATTTCTATGGCCTCCGAGTCCCAGTCGGTGGACATCGGCGGCTACTGCGTAGTGACACTCGTAGTAGACGGGACCGTGTACGATCATTTTAAACTTCTGGTCCTGCCCGACCTCTGCGCTGCCGTCCTGCTGGGGTTAGATTTTCAGTGCCACCTTAAAAGTGTTACGATGGCGTACGGTGGACCCCTACCCCCACTCACAGTCCGCAGCCAGCAGCTCCCAAATTGCCCGCCGCGCACCAGGTGCAACCTCTCCACACTCAGAGTCACCCCCCCCCACTGTTTGCTAACCTCACCCCCGACTGTAAGCCCATCGCCACAAAGAGCAGGCGATACAGTGCCGGGGACAGGGTTTTCATTAAAACCGAAGTGGAGCGGCTCCTGAAGGAAGGGATTATTGAGGGCAGTACCAGCCCCTGGCGAGCCCAGGTTGTGGTCGTTAAGACCGGCGAGAAGCAGCGCCTGGTCATCGACTACAGCCAGACAATAAATCGCGACACCCTGCTGGACGCCTACCCACTCCCCCGCATAGCTGATATGGTCAACCAGATCGCGCAGTACCGTGTCTTCTCGACCATTGACCTGAAATCAGCGTACCACCAGCTCCCTATCCACCCTGAGGACCGCCAGTATACTGCCTTTGAGGCAAACGGCCACCTCTATCACTTCCTTAGGGTTCCCTTTGGCGTCACCAACAGGGTCTCCGTCTTCCAAAGGGAGATGGACCGGATGGTAGATCAAAATGCGTTGCAGGCCACTTTCCCATATCTGGACAATGTGACCATCTGCGGCCGTGACTTGCAGGACCATGACGCAAACCTCGAAAAATTCCTCCGCACCGCCCAACTCCTGAACCTGACATATAACAAGGAGAAGTGCATATTCCGCACAAACCGCCTCGCCATCCTTGGCTGTGTTGTGGAACACGGAGTCATCGGCCCCGACCCCGACCGGATGCGTCCCCTTATGGAACTCCCACTGCCCCACTGCCTCAAGGCCCTGAAGAGGTGCCTAGGGTTTTTCTCCTATTATGCCCAGTGGGTCCCCTACTATGCGGACAAGGCCCATCCGCTGATCAAGTCCACCTCTTTTCCCTTGACGGCAGAGGCCCGCTTAGCCTTCCACCGTATCAAGGAAGACATTGCCAAAGCCACCATGCACGCAGTGGACGAATCCATCCCCTTCCAGGTGGAAAGCGACGCGTCCGACTTTGCCCTGGCCGCTACCCTCAATCAGGCGGGGAGACCCGTGGCCTTCTTTTCACGAACCCTCCAAGGCCCGGAGACCAGACACTCCGCTGTTGAGAAGGAGGCCCAGGCGATTGTGGAGGCTGTGCGTCATTGGAGGCACTACCTGGCCGGAAAACGATTTACCCTGCTCACTGACCAACGTTCAGTTGCTTTCATGTTTAACAACAAGCAGAGGGGCAAAATCAAAAATGACAAGATCTTGAGGTGGAGAATCGAACTTTCCACCTACAATTACGAGATCTTGTACCGGCCCGGGAAGCTCAATGAACCCCCGGATGCGCTATCGCGTGGCACCTGCGCCAGCGCGCAGATCGATAGACTGCAGGCCCTCCACAATGACCTCTGCCACCTGGGGGTCACCAGGTTCTTCCACTTCATCAAGGCCCGCAACCTGCCTTACTCTATTGAGGAGGTCAGGACCATGACCAGGAACTGCCAAGTCTGCGCTGAGTGCAAACCGCACTTTTATAGACCAGACAGGGCCCACCTGATAAAAGCCACTCGCCCCTTCGAGCGCCTGAGCGTTGATTTTAAAGGGCCTCTCCCCTCCTCCGACCGCAATGTGTACTTCCTCAATATTATTGATGAGTAATCCCGTTTCCCGTTCACCATCCCCTGCCCGGACATGACCAGTGCCACGGTCATTAAATGTCTGAACGACCTCTTCACCCTGTTCGGTTTCCCCAGCTATATCCATAGCGACCGGGGCTCATCGTTTATGAGCGACGAACTCCGTCAGTACCTGCTAACTAGGGGTATAGCCACAAGCAGGACCACCAGTTACAACCCCCAGGGGAACGGACAGGTGGAAAGAGAAAATGCGACAGTTTGGAAGGCCGCCCTGCTAGCCTTAAAGTCTAGGGGCCTTCCAACCTCCCGCTGGCAGGATGTGCTCCCCGATGCGCTCCACTCTATTCGGTCACTGCTCTGCACTGCCACTAACGCCACCCCTCATGAGAAAATGTTTGTCTTCCCAAGGAAGTCCACATCGGGGACATCGCTACCGCCATGGCTGACGTCCCCAGGGCCGGTCCTACTGAGAAGGCACATGAGGACCCATAAAACGGACCCCCTGGTCGAGAGGGTCGACCTCCTCCACGCCAACCCCCAGTATGCTTACATTGCATACCCGGACGGGCGGGAGGACACAGTCTCCATAAGAGACCTTGCACCCTCGGGGGCCGCAGTAACCCACTACTCACTACCACCACCCCCCCACGATCTGATATCCAGCCCCAGCAGACGGCAGGCCTGGGCCCCGCGACCTGCTCGACATCTACGAGGACGACACGCCTGTGCCACAGCCTACGCGGGACTCGACGCCGGAAGCTCCACTACCCCTGCCGTCGCCACGCCGATCACAGCGGCAGACAAGACCTCCGGAGAGACTCCAATACACTAACTTTTAATACACTTCACCCCGCCGGACTCAATTTTAAACAAGGGGTGAATGTGGTAAACCACTGTTTGTATTCCACTGTGTACATGCCTGGACATGCCTCGGCTGACTCCTCCCACAAGTCCTAGTATAAAGGTGACTGCTCCCCAGCCCCCTTTGTATTCTGGACTGGTCGACCACTCGAGGCAGACCTTCATTCTTTTGTTAATAAAAGCCTTTAGTTACTCTCTTAACTCTCAGTCTTTTATGAGTAATTGATAGCGCATCACAGGCTTTAGAGTTTATTTGTGGAGTTCAGTGGGATGACAGCCCTGGGAAAGAAGCTGTTCCTAAATCTGGTTGTACGGGTGCGAATGCATCTGTAGCGTCTCCCAGATGGCAGGAGGGCGAACAGACTGTGGCTGGGGTTGGGTAGGGTCTTTGATGATGGACCGTGACCTCCGTAAACAGCGTTTCTGGTATATGTGCTCTATGGTCGGTAGCCGGGTGCCGGTAATGCGTTGGGCAGTTTTGACTACCCGCTGCAGGGCTTTCCGGTCATAGTAGCTACAGCTGCCATACCACACTGTGATACAGTTCGTCAGGATGCTCTCTATTGTGCAGCGGTAAAGGTTAGAGAGGATCAGGGGTGACAGGTTACATCCCTTCAGCCTCCTTAGGAAATATAGGCGCTGCTGGGCCTTCTTCACCAGAGAGGAGGTATTGAGGGACCAGGAGAGGTCTTCCGTGATGAGGACTCCGAGGAACTTAAAGCTGTCCACCCTTTCCACCACAGCCCCATGGATGTGGATGGGGGTGTGACTTCTGCCTTTAGACTTCCTGAAGTCCGCAATGATTTCTTTGGTTTTCTTGATGTTAAGGGCCAGGTTGTTATCGGCGCACCACTTCACGAGATGCTGGACCTCCTCCCTGTAGGCTGACTCATCGTTGTTGGTGATCTGGCCTACCACCGTGGTATCATCCGCAAACTTGATGATGGTGTTGGAACCATGAAGAGCCACACAGTCGTGGGTGAAGAGGGATTGGAGTGAGAATGTCAATCTTATAGGAGAGAGAAGGTCTACATGAGGAAGAACTTTTTTACGCAGCGAGTGGTTGTGATCTAGAATGCACTGCCTGAAAGGGTGGCGGAGGCAGGTTCAATCGTGGCTTTCAAAAGGGATTTAGATCAGTGTCTGAAGGAAATTTTTTTTGCAGGGCTACGGGGGAAGGGCGGGGGGAGTGGGACTAGCTGAAGCGCTCTTGCAGAGAGCTGGCACGGGCTCGACGGGCCGTATGGCCTCCTTCTGTGGTGTAACATAGAAACATGGAAACATAGGAGCAGGAGTAGGCCATTCGGCCCCTCGAGCCTGCTCCGCCATTCAATGAGATCATGGCTGATCATCCAAATTCAGTACCCTGTCCCTGCCTTCTCCCCATATCCCTTGATCCCTTTAGCCTTAAGAAAAATATCCAATTCCTTCTTGAATATATTTAATGAATTGGCCTCAACTGCCTTGTGTGGTAGAGAATTCCACAGGTTCACCACTCTCTGGGTGAAGAAATTCCTCCTCATCTCTGTCCTAAATGGCTTACCCCTTATCTTTAGACTGTGGCCCCTGGTTCTGGACTCCCCCGCCATCGGGAACATCCTTCCTGCATCTAGTCTGTCTAGTCCTGTTAGAATTTTATAAGTTTCAATGAGATCCCCTCTCATTCTTCTAATCTCCAGCAAGTATAAGCCCAATCGACCCAATCTCTCCTCATACATCATTCCTGCCATCCCAGGTATCAGTCTGATGAATCTTCACTGCACTCCCTCCATGGCAAGAACATCCTTCCTCAGATAAGGCGACCAAAACTGCACACAATACTCAAGGTGTGGTCTCACCAAGGCCCTGTACAACTGCAGCAAGACATCCTTGTTCCTGTACTCGAATCCTCTCGCTATGAAGGCCAACATACCATTTGCCTTCTTAACCGCCTGCTGCACCTGCATGCTTCCCTTCAGCGACTGGTGCACAAGGACACCCAGGTCTCGTTGCACTTCCCCTTCTCCCAATCTATTGCCATTCAGATAATAATCTGCCTTCCTGTTTTTGCCACCAAAGTGGATAACCTCGCATTTATCCACATTATACTGCATCTGCCCAATCGCCCAACCTGTCCAAATCGTACCATTCTATGATCCTATCTTACTGGGGAGAGGTGGTCCATCATACAGGAGGGAAGAGATCCATCTTTTGGAGAGAGAATGTCCAGTCTATTAGGGAGAGAAGAGGTCCAACATACTGGGTAAAGAAGGTCCATCCCACCAGAGGTCTATCCCACCGGAGAGGAGAGATCCTCTCTGCTGAGGAGAGAATGTCTGTCCTATTGGTGAGAGAGAAAGTCTATCCTACTGAGAAACACAAGTCCAAACTACTGGGAGTTGTCCAGCAACGGGCCAACTAGCTCTCCCTCCCACCCGATGGTCCGCAAGCCCATATACCAGCAGGAGAGAGGAGGTCCACTCAGTACTGATCTCAGTCTATTCGACCATGAGCAGGTGTCTGGACTGTTGGAGTGATAGTGCTGAGGGAGCTCCGCGCTGTCGGAGGGGCGGTGCTGAGGGAGCTCCGTGCTGTCGGAGGGGCGGTACTGAGGGAGCGCCGCACTGTTGGAGGGGCAGTACTGAGGGAGCGCTGCACTGTCGGAGGGGCAGTACTGAGGGAGCGCCGCACTGTCGGAGGGGCGATACTGAGGGAGCTCCGTGCTGTCGGAGGGGCAGTACTGAGGGAGCGCCGCACAGTCGGAGGGGCAGTACTGAGGGAGCGCCGCACTGTCGGAGGGGCAGTACTGAGGGAGCGCCACATTGTCGGAGGGGCAGTACTGAGGGAGCGCTGCACTGTCGGAGGGGCGGTACTGAGGGAGCGCTGCACTGTCGGAGGGTCAATACTGAGGGAGCGCCGTACTGTCGGAGGGGCAGTACTGAGGGAGCGCCGCACTGTCGGAGGGGCAGTACTGAGGGAGCGCTGCACTGTCGGAGGGTCAGTACTGAGGGAGCGCCGCACTGTCGGAGGGGCAGCGCTGAGGGAACACTGCACTGTCGGAGGGGCAGCACTGAGGGAGCGCCGCACTGTCAGAGGGGCAGTACTGAGGGAGCGCTGCACTGTCGGGGGGGCAGTACTGAGGGAGCGCCGCACTGTCGGAGGGGCACCACTGAGGGAGCGCCGCACTGTCGGAGGGGCAGTGCTGAGGGAGCGCCGCACTGTCGGAGGGGCAGTACTGAGGGAGCGCCGCACTGTCGGAGGGTCAGTACTGAGGGAGCGCCGCACTGTCGGAGGGGCAGCGCTGAGGGAACACTGCACTGTCGGAGGGGCAGCACTGAGGGAGCGCTGCACTGTCGGAGGGGCAGTACTGAGGGAGCGCCGCACTGTTGGGGGGGCAGTACTGAGGGAACACTGCATTGTCGGAGGGGCAGCACTGAGGGAGCGCTGCACTGTCGGAGGGGCAGTACTGAGGGAGCGCCGCACTGTCGGAGGGGCAGTACTGAGGGAGCGCCGCACTGTCGGAGGGGCAGTACTGAGGGAGCGCCGCACCGTCGGAGGGGCAGTACTGAGGGAGCGCCGCACTGTCGGAGGGGCAGTACTGAGGGAGCGCCGCACTGTCGGAGGGGCAGTACTGAGGGAGCGCCGCACTGTCGGAGGGGCGGTACTGAGGGAGCGCCGCACTGTCGGAGGGGCGGTACTGAGGGAGCGCCGCACTGTCGGAGGGGCAGTACTGAGGGATCGCCGCACTGTCGGAGGGTCAGTACTGAGGGAGCGCCGCACTGTTGGAGGGGCAGTACTGAGGGAGCGCCGCACTGTCGGAGGGGCAGTACTGAGGGAGCGCCGCACTGTCAGAGGGGCAGTACTGAGGGAGCGCCGCACTGTCGAGGGGGCAGTACTGAGGGAGCGCCGCACTGTCGGAGGGGCGGTACTGAGGGAGCGCCGCACTGTCGGAGGGGCAGTACTGAGGGATCGCCGCACTGTCGGAGGGTCAGTACTGAGGGAGCGCCGCACTGTTGGAGGGGCAGTACTGAGGGAGCGCCGCACTGTCGGAGGGGCAGTACTGAGGGAGCGCCGCACTGTCAGAGGGGCAGTACTGAGGGAGCGCCGCACTGTCGAGGGGGCAGTACTGAGGGAGCGCCGCACTGTCGGAGGGGCAGCACTGAGGGAGCGCTGCACTGTCGGAGGGGCAGTACTGAGGGAGCGCCGCACTGTCGGAGGGGCAGTACTGAGGGAGCGCCGCACTGTCGGAGGGGCAGTACTGAGGGAGCGCCGCACTGTCGGAGGGGCAGTACTGAGGGAGCGCCGCACTGTCGGAGGTGCCGTCTTTCAGATGAGACGTTAAACCGAGGCCCCGTCTGCTCTCTCAGGTGGACGTAAAAGATCCCACGGGCACTATTTCGAAGAAGAGCAGGGGGAGTTCTCCCCGGTGTCCTGGGGCCAATATTTCTCTCTCAACCAACATAACAAAAACAAATTATCCGGTCATTATCACATCGCTGTTTGTGCGCAAAATTGGCTGCCGCGTTTCCCACATTACAACAGTGACTACACTTCAAAAGAAAAAGTACTTCATTGGCTGTGAAGCGCTTTGAGACGTCCGGTGGTCGTGAAAGGCGCTGGAGAAATGCGAGTCTTTCTCGCACCGACTCTGCGAAATATTCCACAAAATCTCGACTTCAGCATAACGTCGCATCTGTCTCGGACAGAGAGAGAGAGAGAGAGGGAGAGAAAGAGAAAGAGAGAGATCTCAGGAACCCATCAAGGGACTGGGAATTAATCATTTTTACATTACAGCCTTACATTCATTGCAACATATATTCCTGTTTCATTGCGCTGATTCTGTGCCTGATATAGTCCCTGATACAGTTCTATCTTGGCTCTGTGACGAACATTTCACACAGGCGACCCCTTGTAAATCAGATTGAATGCAATCCGACACACCGTAAATTACATGTTCTGCACAATTTCACTTCATGCTCCCGGCAACAGACACTTAGGAAATTCTTCCCTGCGCAGTGTGTCAATCTATGACTTAGCACCGAATCCATTTGTTTCCAAATCTTCCCCTCTCCCCCCCCGCCCCACCATCGCCCCTTCTTGTCGCTTAAAAGCTCCCCTTTCCCCTGCGGAGTGAATAGCTGACAATCGAATCCCACCCCCGCTGCCCCGCTCTCTCCCCATAGCCCTGTATCAATCCCCAAACTAATCCCACTGCCCTGTTCTCTCCCCATAGCCCTGTATCAAACCCCAAACTAACCCCACTGCCCCGCTCTCTCCCCATAGCCCTGTATCAAACCCCACACTAATCCCACTGCCCCGCTCTCTCCCCATAGCCCTGTATCAATCCCCAAACTAATCCCACTGTCTCGCTCTCTCCCCATAGCCCTGTATCAATCCCCAAACTAATCCCACTGCCCCACTCTCTCCCCATAGCCCTGTATCAATCCCCAAACTAATCCCACTGTCTCGCTCTCTCCCCATAGCCCTGTATCAATCCCCAAACTAATCCCACTGCCCCGCTCTCTCCCCATAGCCCTGTATCAATCCCCAAACTAATCCCACTGTCTCGCTCTCTCCCCATAGCCCTGTATCAATCCCCAAACTAATCCCACTGCCCCACTCTCTCCCCATAGCCCTGTATCAATCCCCAAACTAATCCCACTGCCCCGCTCTCTCCCCATAGCCCTGTATCAATCCCCAAACTAATCCCACTGTCTCGCTCTCTCCCCATAGCCCTGTATCAATCCCCAAACTAATCCCACTGCCCCACTCTCTCCCCATAGCCCTGTATCAATCCCCAAACTAATCCCACTGCCCCGCTCTCTCCCCATAGCCCTGTATCAATTCCCAAACTAATCCTACTGCCCTGTTCTCTCCCCATTGCCCTTTATCGAACCCCAAACCAATCCCACTGCCCCGCTCTCTCCCCATAGCTCTGTATCAATCCCCACACTAATCCCACTGCCCCGCTCTCTCCCCATAGCCCTGTATCAATTCCCAAACTAATCCTACTGCCCTGTTCTCTCCCCATTGCCCTTTATCGAACCCCAAACCAATCCCACTGCCCCGCTCTCTCCCCATAGCTCTGTATCAATCCCCACACTAATCCCACTGCCCCACTCTCTCCCCATAGCCCTGTATTAAACCCCACACTAATCCCACTGCCTCGCTCTCTCCCCACAGCCCTGTATCAATCCCCAAACTAATCCCACTGTCTCGCTCTCTCCCATAGCCCTGTATCAATCTCAAAACTAATCCCGCAGCCCCGCTCTCTCCCCATAGCCCTGTATCAATTCCCAAACTAATCCTACTGCCCTGTTCTCTCCCCATTGCCCTTTATCGAACCCCAAACCAATCCCACTACCCCACTCTCTCCCCATAGCCATGTATCGAACCCCAAACTAATCCCACTGCCCTGCTCTCTCCCCATAGCCCTGTATCAATCTCAAACTAATCCCACTGCCCCGCTCTCTCCCCATAGCCCTGTATCAATCCCCAAACTAACCCCACTGCCCTGCTCTCTCCCCATAGCCCTGTATCAATCCCCAAACTAATCCCACTGCCCCGCTCTCTCCCCATAGCCCTGTATCAATCCCCAAACTAACCCCACTGCCCTGCTCTCTCCCCATAGCCCTGTATCAATCCCCAAACTAATCCCACTGCCCCGCTCTCTCCCCAGAGCCATGTGTCAATCCCCAAACTAATCCCACTGCCCTGCTCTCTCCCCATAGCCCTGTATCAATCCCCAAACTAATCCCACTGCCTCGCTCTCTCCCCACAGCCCTGTATCAATCCCCAAACTAATCCCACTGCCCCGCTCTCTCCCCATAGCTCTGTATCAATCCCCACACTAATCCCACTGCCCCGCTCTCTCCCCATAGCCCTGTATCAAACCCCACACAAATCCCACTGCCCCGCTCTCTCCCCATAGCCCTGTATCAAACCCCACACTAATCCCACTGCCCCGCTCTCTCCCCATAGCCATGTATCAATCCCCAAACTAATCCCACTGTCTCGCTCTCTCCCATAGCCCTGTATCATCTCAAAACTAATCCCGCAGCCCTGCTCTCTCCCCATAGCCCTGTATCAAACCCCAAACTAATCCCACTGCCCCGCTCTCTCCCCATAGCCCTGTATCAATCCCCACACTAATCCCACTGCCTCGCTCTCACCATAGCCCTGTATCAATCTCCAAACTAATCCCACTGCCCCGCTCTCTCCCCATAGCCCTGTATCGATCCCCAAACTAATCCCACTGCCCCGCTCTTTCCCCATAGCCCTGTATCAATCCCCAAACTAACCCCACTGCCCCACTCTCGCCCCATAGCCCTGTATCAATCCCCAAACTAACCCCACTGCCCTGCTCTCTCCCCATAGCCCTTTATCAAACCCCAAACTAATCCCACTGCCCCGCTCTCTCCCCATAGCCCTGTGTCAATCCCCAAACTAATCCCACTGCCCCACTCTCTCCCCATAGCCCTGTATCGATCCCCAAACTAATCCCACTGCCCCGCTCTTTCCCCATAGCCCTGTATCAAACCCCAAACTAATCCCACTGCCCCGCTCTCTCCCCATAGCCCTGTATCAATCCCCAAACTAATCCCATTGCCCCGCACTCTCCCCATAGCCCTGTATCAATCTCAAAACTAACCCCACTGCCCCACTCTCTCCCCATAGCCCTGTATCAATCCCCAAACTAACCCCACTGCCCTGCTCTCTCCCCATAGCCCTTTATCAAACCCCAAACTAATCTCACTGTCCCGCTCTCTCCCCATAGCCCTTTATCAAACCCCAAACTAATCCCACTGTCCCGCTCTCTCCCCATAGCCCTTTATCAAACCCCAAACTAATCCCACTGTCCCGCTCTCTCCCCATAGCCCTGTATCGATCCCCACACTAATCCCACTGCCCCGCTCTCTCCCCATAGCCCTGTGTCAATCTCCAAACTAATCCCACTGCCCCACTCTCTCCCCATAGCCCTGTATCAATCCCCAAACTAATCCCACTGCCCCGCTCTCTCCCCATAGCCCTGTATCAATCCCCAAACTAACCCCACTGCCCCGCTCTCTCCCCATAGCCCTGTATCAATCCCCAAACTAATCCCACTGCCCCGCTCTCTCCCCATAGCCCTGTATCAATCCCCAAACTAATCCCACTGCCCCGCTCTCTCCCCATAGCCCTGTATCAAACCCCAAACTAATCCCACTGCCCCGCTCTCTCTCCCCATAGCCCTGTATCAATCCCCAAACTAATCCCACTGCCCCGCTCTCTCTCCCCATAGCCCTGTGTCAATCTCAGCCTTCTCTGCCTCAACGGGAACTGTCCCGTAATCTCAAATCTCTCCGTATAACAATAGTCGTCCCTGATCCCTGCTATCATCCTGGTCGATCTTCACTGCACGCTCTGCACGGCCTTGGTGCAATGGGACGGCCACAGTCCTCTCTAGCTGTGGCCTAACCATTGCCTCGTAGAAATCGTCCGTCTCTGCTACAATCTTGTGTTCTGTGCCCCTGCCGATAACACCCAAATTTCTATCGGACCTTATTATTGGCTGACTGCCCTCAGAAAGGAAAAGAGGAGGTGGCCATTCAAGCCCCTCGAGCCTGTTCTGACAATCAATGAGATCGTGGCCGACCCATACCTTAACTCCATCCAAGTTATTATCTAAATGGAGTGAAACTGCAAAGTGCTACAGTACAAAGGGATCTGGGGGTCCTGGTGCATGAAACACAAAAAGTTAGTATGCAGGTACAGCAGGTGATCAGGAAGGCCAATGGAATCTTGGCTTTTATTGCAAGGGGGATGGAGTATAAAAACAGGGGAGTCTTGCTGCAGTTATACAGGGTATTGGTGAGGCCACACCTGGAATACTGCGTGCAGTTTTGGTTTCCATATTTAAGAAAAGATATACTTGCTCTCGAGGCAGTTCAGAGAAGGTTCACTCGGTTGATTCCGGAGATGAGGGGGTTGACGTATGAGGAAAGGTTGAGTAGTTTGGGCCTCTACTCATTGGAGTTCAGAAGAATGAGAGGCGATCTTATCGAAACATATAAGATTGTGAGGGGGCTTGATCGGGTGGATGCGAGGAGGATGTGTCCACTGATAGGTGAGACTAGAACTAGGGGGCATAATCTTAGAATAAGGGGCTGCCCTTTCAAAACTGAGATGAGGAGAAACTTCTTCACTCAGAGAGTGGTAAATCTATGGAATTTGCTACCTCAGAGAGCTGTGGAAGCTGCGACATTAAATAAATTTAAAACGGAGATAGGCAGTTTCCTAGCTGATAAGGGAATTAGGGGTTACGGGGAGCGGGCAGGGAAGTGGACGTGAGTCTAGGTTCGGATCAGCCATGATCCTATTGAATGGCGGAGCAGGCCCGAGGGGCCGTATGGCCTACTCCTGCTCCTACTTCTTATGTTCTTATGTTCTTATCCACCCGCCTTGGCCCCGTAACCCTTAATACCCTTTGTTATGAATCTTATAATCCATGAAGAAAGCCTCATGAAATAACACTGGACAGCCAGCTGGTGGCGCCGTCCAAGGAGTATAAATACTCGGGCGTGGGTCCAGCTTGCCTAGGGACATTTTGTAAGACAGGTCCTCGTGAAGGACAACTAGATCTCCATGTTCTGAAACAAGTTGATTAAAGCCTTGCCTTATACTCAAAGCAAGTGTGTAGTGAGTTTTATTACGTCACACTTCACTAGCAAAAAAAAATCTATCGATCACAGATTTAAAATTATAATTGGCCTCCTCCGCCCCCCGCCCTGCCATCTACTGCTTTTTGTGGGATAGAGTCCCACACTTCTACCACCCTTTGTGTGAAGGAGTGTTTCCCAACTTCACTCCTGAATGGCCTGGCTCTGATTTTAAGGTTATACCCCCCTGGTCCTAGACTTCCCCCCCCCGCCCCACAACCAGTGGGAAAAGATTCTCTCTATCTGACCCTAACAATTCCTTTTAAAATCATTTTGTTTTTATTCGTTTGGGAGATGTGGGAGTCACTGGCAAGGCCGGCATTTATTACCCATCCCTATTTGCCCTTGAGAAGGTGGTGGTGAGCCGCCTTCTTGAACCGCTGCAGTCCGTGTGGTGAAGGTGCTCCCACAGTGCTGTTAGGGAGGGAGTTCCAGGATTTTGACCCAGCGACGATGAAGGAACGGCGATATATTTCCAAGTCAGGATGGTGTGTGACTTGGAGGGGAACTTGGAGGTGGTGGTGTTCCCATGCGCCTGCTGCCCTTGTCCTTCTAGGCAGTAGAAGTCGAGGGTTTGGGAGGTGCTGCCGAAGAAGCCTTGGCGAGTTGCTGCAGTGCATCTTGTAGATGGTGCACACTGCAGCCACGGTGCGCCGGTGGTGGAGGGAGTGAATGTTTAAGGTGGTGGATGGGGTGCCCATCAAGCGGGCTGCTTTGTCCTGGATGGTGTCGAGCTTCTTGAGTGTTGTTGGAGCTGCACTCATCCAGGCAAGTGGAGAGTATTCCATCACACTCCTGAGTTGTGCCTTGTAGATGGTGGAAAGGCTTTGGGGAGTCAGGAGGTGAGACACTCGCCGCAGAATACCCAGCCTCCGACCTGCTCTTGTTGCCACAGTATTGATGTGGCTGGTCCAGTTAAGTTTCTGGTCAATGGTGACCCCCCAGGATGTTGATGGTGGGGGATTCGGCGATGGTAATGCCTTTGAATGTCAAGGGGCGGTGGTTAGACTCTCGCTTGTTGGAGATGATCATTGACTGGCACTTTCAAAATCCTAAAACCTCAATCAAATCACCCCTTAACCTGCTATATAGTCCAGAGGAATACAAGCCCAATAATTATCGGTTTGATTCCCTGGGTCTCTCACACACTTCAATGACCATCCATGCAAATGACCTCCCACCTACCCTGAACTTCAGCTCATCCAAAGCTCCGCTGCCCCCGTGTCCTAACTCGCACCGAGTCCCGTTCACCCATCGCCCCCCGCCCGGTGCTCGCTGACCTACACTGGCTCCCGGTCCGGCAATGCCTCGATTTCAAAATTCTCCCCCTCTGGGTCTTTTGCCGATTATCTTCAATCCGTGTCCTCTGGTTACCGACCCTCCTGCCACTGGGAACAGTTTCTCCCTCTCTACTCGATCAAAATCCCTCGCAATTTTGAACGCCTCTATTAAACCTTCCCTTAACCTTCTCTGCGCTAAGGAGAACGACCCCAGCTTCTCCAGTCTCTCCGCATCACTGAAGTCCCTCATCCCCTGGTACCATTCTGGTCAATCTCCGCCTTAACCTTCTCTGCTCTAAGGAGAACAATCCCAGCTTCTCCAGTCTCTCCACGTAACTGATGTCCCTCATCCCCCGGTACCATTCTGGTCAATCTCCCCCTTAACCTTCTCTGCTCCAAGGAGAACAACCCCAGCTTCTCCAGTCTCTCCACGTCACTGAAGTCCCTCATCCCCAGGAACCATTCTGGTCAATCTCCCCCTTAACCTTCTCTGCTCTAAGGAGAACAATCCCAGCTTCTCCAGTCTATCCATGTAACTGAAGTCCCTCATTCCCCGGTACCATTCTGGTCAATCTCCCCCTTAACCTTCTCTGCTCCAAGGAGAACAACCCCAGCTTCTCCAGTCTCTCCACGTAACTGAAGTCCCTCATCCCCTGGTACCATTCTGGTCAATCTCCCCCTTAACCTTCTCTGCTCCAAGGAGAACAACCCCAGCTTCTCCAGTCTCTCCACGTAACTGAAGTCCCTCATCCCCTGGAACCATTCTGGTCAATCTCCCCCTTAACCTTCTCTGCTCTAAGGAGAACAACCCCAGCTTCTCCAGTCTCTCCATGTAACTGAAGTCCCTCATCCCCTGGTACCATTCTGGTCAATCTCCCCCTTAACCTTCTCTGCTCTAAGGAGAACAACCCCAGCTTCACCAGTCTCTCCACGTAGTCCCTCATCCCCTGGTACCATTCTGGTCAATCTCCCCCTTAACCTTCTCTGCTCCAAGGAGAACAACCCCAGCTTCTCCAGTCTCTCCACGTAACTGAAGTCCCTCATCCCCTGGAACCATTCTGGTCAATCTCCCCCTTAACCTTCTCTGCTCTAAGGAGAACAACCCCAGCTTCACCAGTCTCTCCACGTAGTCCCTCATCCCCTGGTACCATTCTGGTCAATCTCCCCCTTAACCGTCTCTGCTCCAAGGAGAACAACCCCAGCTTCTCCAGTCTCTCCACGTAACTGAAGTCCCTCATCCCCAGGAACCATTCTGGTCAATCTCCCCCTTAACCTTTTCTGCTCTAAGGAGAACAATCCCAGCTTCTCCAGTCTATCCAAGTAACTGAAGTCCCTCATCCCCCGGTACCATTCTGGTCAATCTCCCCCTTAACCTTCTCTGCTCCAAGGAGAACAACCCCAGCTTCTCCAGTCTCTCCAAGTAACTGAAGTCCCTCATCCCCTGGTACCATTCTGGTCAATCTCCCCTTAACCTTCTCTGCTCTAAGGAGAACAATCCCAGCTTCTCCAGTCTATCCATGTAACTGAAGTCCCTCATCCCCTGGTACCACTCTGGTCAATCTCCCCCTTAACCTTCTCTGCTCTAAGGAGAACAATCCCATGAACGAATAAACAAAAAATAAAACTCTCCTCATAGGACAGCCCTCTCATCCCGGCGATCAATCTAGTGAACATTCGTTGCACTCCCTCCAAGGCAAAATATAACTTTCCTCGGGTAAGGAGACCAGAACTGTGTGCTGACGACACAACTTTAGTCACTGAGGAGGGCCACAATCCACCACCACAGTCGATTGACTTCTTTCCGCACTTGCCTTCAGCGAGAGGTCAGGACGCTTCTCTGCTAGTGCGATGCCCGACAGACGCATGACATCACCTAATGCATCTTGTTAAAAAAAAACAGGTCCCCTCGTAAATTAAACGCTTCTTCAAACCTCACACATCTTATTGATTTTCATTAAATAAAAGTTAATTATAACAATGATTTAATTAATAAAAATGTTCCCCGTCCAAAAGGCTTGTAGCGTTTGGAATCGGGGGATCACGACAGGCTGAGTGAAGCAGGAGCGTATATCAAAGGCGTTTACAGCCTGACATCTTTATAGTAATTAGGCCCATTCATCAAGGTCTCTTTCCCACTTCTTTTATATTAATAATAATCAGAAGATTTAAATGTAATTGAAATAGGTTTTTACAACGGTAAAGCTCGCAGGGTTAGACAAGCAGTGGGCTGGCAATGGACAGAGTCCTGTGTATATACACAGAGACGCAGACTGTGGGAGACAGGCAAAAAGGGGGCAAGCACTTTGCTGGGAGTGTACAATAGGCCTCCAAACAGTCAGGGGGAGATAGAGGAACAGATATGTCGGCAAATCTCAGAGGAATGTGCAAATAATAGGGTAATAATAATGGGGGATTTCAACTTCCCCAATACTAACTGGGATAGTCAGAGTGTGAAAGGCTCAGAGGGTGTAGAATTCTTAAAGTGCGTCCAGGAAAGCTTTTTGAGCCAGCATGTAGAAAGTCCTACAAGAGAGGGGGCGGTACTGGACCTAATTCTAGGGAATGTGGCCGGCCAAGTGGAAAAAGTGCTAGTAGGTGAGCACTTTGGTGACAGTGACCATAATATGGTAAGATTTAAGGTGGTCATGGAAAAGGACATGGATGGGCCGGAAATAAAGGTTCTAAATTGGGGGAAGGCCGATTTTAATAGGATAAGGCAGGATCTGGCCAAAATGGACTGGGATCAGCTACTTGTAGGAAAATCCGCATCGGAGCAATGGGAGGCTTTCAGAAGGGAGATTGAGATCATACAATGGCAACATGTTCCCGTAAAGGTCAAGGGTGGTTCCAAAAACCACAGGGAACCTTGGATGTCAGGGGATATACGAGAATGGATTAGGAAAAAAAGGAGGGCTTTTGGCAGATACAAAAGGCTAAAGACGGAGGAAGCCCTAGAGGAGTACAAAAAGTGCAGGGGGATACTTAAAAAAGAAATTAGGAGATCAAGGAGGGGCCATGAAATAACACTGGCGAGCAAAATAAAGGAAAATCCTAAGATGTTTTATAAGTATATTAAGGGTAAGAGGATAACTAGGGAAAAAATAGGGCCCATTAGGGACAAAAGTGGCAATCTGTGTGTGGAGCCGGAAGATGTAGGAGGGGTTCTAAATGAATTTTTTGCATCTGTTTTCACTATGGAGAAGGACGATGTAGACATAGAAATAGGGCGGGGGGACTGTGATATGCTCGAACATATTAACATCGAGAGGGAGGAGGTATTGGCGGTTTTAGCTGGCCTAAAAATGGATAAATCCCCAGGCCCGGATGAAATGTATCCCAGGCTGCTGTGTGAGGCAAAGGAAGAGATTGCGGGGGCTCTAACACATATATTCAGGACCTCTCTAGCCACAGGGGATGTGCCAGAGGACTGGAGAACCGCTAATGTAGTACCATTATTCAAGAAGGGAAGTAGGGAAAAACCGGGGAACTACAGGCCAGTGAGCCTAACATCAGTGGTAGGAAAATTATTGGAAAAAATTCTGAGGGACAAAATTTGTCTCCACTTGGAGAGGCAAGGATTAATCAGGGATAGTCAACATGGCTTTGTCAAGGGAAGATCATGTCTGACTAATTTGATTGAATTTTTTGAGGGGGTGACTAGGTGTGTGGATGAGGGTAACGCAGTGGATGTGGTATACATGGATTTCAGTAAGGCCTTCGATAAAGTCCCGCACAGGAGACTGGTCAAGAAGGTAAGAGCCCATGGAATCCAGGGTGCCTTGGCACATTGGATACAAAACTGGCTTAGTGGCAGAAGGCAGAGGGTGATGGTCGAAGGTTGTTTTTGTGACTGGAAGCCTGTGGCCAGTGGGGTACCACAGGGATCGGTGCTGGGTCCCGTGCTGTTTGTGGTCTACATTAATGACTTGGATATGAATGTAAAAGGTATGATCAGTAAGTTCGCGGATGATACAAAAATTGGTAGGGTGGTAAATAGCGAGGAGGGTAGCCTCAGTCTGCAGGACGATATAGATGGGTTGGTCAGATGGGCGGAACAGTGGCAAATGGAATTTAACCCGGAAAAGTGCGAGGTGATGCACTTTGGGGGGACTAACAAGGCAAGGGAATACACAATGAATGGTAAGACCCTAGGCAAGACGGAGGGTCAGAGGGATCTGGGTGTGCAAGTACACAGATCCCTGAAGGCGGCGGAACAGGTGGATAAGGTGGTAAAAAAGGCATATGGGATACTTGCCTTCATTAGCCGAGGCATTGAATATAAGAGCAAGGAGGTTATGATGGAGCTGTATAAAACACTGGTTAGGCCACAGCTGGAATACTGTGTGCAGTTCTGGTCGCCACACTACAGGAAGGATGTGATCGCGTTGGAGAGGGTGCAGAGGAGGTTCACCAGGATGTTACCAGGGCTGGAGCGCTTCAGCTATGAAGAGAGACTG
Organism: Somniosus microcephalus; assembly: GCF_052327205.1. Lineage (NCBI taxonomy): Eukaryota > Metazoa > Chordata > Chondrichthyes > Squaliformes > Somniosidae > Somniosus > Somniosus microcephalus. The sequence goes on along the minus strand of NC_141019.1, from coordinate 37,804,417 downwards.
GGCAGATTGGGTTTGTTTTCCTTGGAGCAGAGGAGGCTGAGGGGGGACATGATTGAGGTGTACAAAATTATGAGGGGCATAGATAGGATGGATGCTGAGGAGCTTTTTCCCTTAGTAGAGGGGTCAATAACTAGGGGGCATAGATTCAAGGTAAAGGGCGGGAGGTTTAGAGGGGATTTGAGAAAGAACTTTTTCACCCAGAGGGTGGCTGGAGTCTGGAACTCACTGCCTGAAAGGGTTGTGGAGGCAGGAACCCTCACAACATTTAAGAAGCATTTGGATGAGCACTTGAAATGCCACAGCATACAAGGCTACGGACCAAATGCTGGAATATGGGATTAGATTAGACAGGGCTTGATGGCCGGCGCGGACACGATGGGCCGAAGGGCCTCTATCCGTGCTGTATAACTCTATGACTCTATGACAGTGTCCTGTGTATATACAGAGACACAGACTGTGGGAGACAGACAATGTCCTGTGTATATACAGAGACACAGACTGTGGGATACAGACAGTGTCTTGTGTATATACACAGAGAGAGAGACAGAGTGTGGGAGACAGACAGTGTCCTGTGTATATACAGAGAGACAGACTGTGGGAGACAGACAGTGTCCTGTGTATATACAGAGACACAGACTGTGGGAGACAGACATTGTCCTGTGTATATACAGAGACACAGACTGTGGGAGACAGACAGCGTCCTGTGTATATACAGAGAGACATACAGACTGTGGGAGACAGACAATGTCCTGTGTATATACACAGAGACATACAGACTGTGGGAGACAGTGTCCTGTGTATATACAGAGACACAGACAACAGGAGACAGATAGTGTCCTGTGTATATACACAGAGACACACAGACTGTGGGAGACAGAGAGTATCCTGTGTATACACAGAGACACACAGACTGTGGGAGACAGACAGTGTCCTGTGTATATACAGAGAGACACAGACTGTGGAAGACAGACAGTGTCCTGTGTATATACAGAGAGACAGACTGCTGGAGACAGACAGTGTCCTGTGTATATACAGAGACACAGACTGTGGGAGACAGACAGTATCCAGTGTATATACAGAGAGACAGACTGTGGGAGACAGACAGTGTCCTGTGTATATACAGAGACGCAGACTGTGGGAGACAGACAGTGTCCTGTGTATATACAGAGAGACACAGACTGCAGGAGACAGACAGTGTCCTGTGTATATACAGAGACACAGACTGTGGGAGACAGACAGTGTCCTGTGTATATACAGAGAGACACAGACTGTGGGAGACAGACAGTGTCCTGTGTATATACAGAGACACAGACTGTGGGAGACAGACAGTGTCCTGTGTATATACAGAGACCCAGACTGTGGGAGACAGACAGTATCCTGTGTATATACAGAGACACAGACTGAGGGAGACAGACAGTATCCTGTGTATATACAGAGACACAGACTGTGGGAGACAGACAGTGTCCTGTGCATATACAGAGACACAGACTGTGGGAGACAGACAGTGTCCTGTGTATATACAGAGACACAGACTGTGGGAGACAGACAGTGACCTGTGTATATACACAGAGAGACACAGACTGTGGGAGACAGACAGTATCCTGTGTATATACAGAGACACAGACTGTGGGAGACAGACAGTGTCCTGTGTATATACAGAGTCCCAGACTGGGGGAGACAGACAGTGTCCTGTGTATATACACAGAGAGACAGACTGCGGGAGACAGACAGTGTCCTGTGTATATACAGAGACACAGACTGTGGGAGACAGACAGTGTCCTGTGTATATAGAGTGACACGGACTGTGGGAGACAGACAGTGTCCTGTGTATATAGAGTGACACGGACTGTGGGAGACAGACAGTGTCCTGTGTATATGGAGAGACACAGACTGTGGGAGACAGACATTGTCCTGTGTATATACAGAGACACAGACTGTGGGAGACAGAAAGTGTCCTGTGCATATACAGAGACACAGACTGTGGGAGACAGACAGTGTTCTGTGTATATACAGAGGCACAGATTGTGGGAGACAGACAGTGTCCTGTATATATACAAAGAGACACAGACTGTGGGAGACAGACAGTGTCCTGTGTATATACAGAGACACAGAGTGCGGGAGACAGACAGTGTCCTGTGTATATACAGAGAGACACAGACTGTGGGAGACAGACAGTGTCCTGTGTATATATAGAGAGACACAGACTGTGGGAGACAGTGTCCTGTGTATATACAGAGACACAGACTGTGGGAGACAGACAGTGTCCTGTGTATATGCAGAGAGACACAGACTGCAGGAGACAGACAGTGTCCTGTGTATATACAGAGACACAGACTGTGGGAGACAGACAGTGTCCTGTGTATATACAGAGACACAGACTGTGGGAGACAGACAGCGTCATGTGCATATACAGAGACACAGACTGTGGGAGACAGACAGTGTCCTGTGTATATACAGAGACACAGACTGTGGGAGGCAGACAGTATCCTGTGTATATACACAGAGACACAGACTGTGGGAGACAGACAGTGTCCTGTGCATATACAGAGACACAGACTGTGGTAGACAAACAGTGTCCTGTGTATATACAGAGACACAGACTGAGGGAGACAGACAGTATCCTGTGTATATACAGAGACACAGACTGTGGGAGACAGTGTCCTGTGTATATACAGAGACACAGACTGTGGGAGAGAGACAGTGTCCTGTGTATATACAGAGACAGAGACTGTGGGAGACAGACAGTGACCTGTGTATATACAGAGACACAGACTGTGGGAGACAGACAGTGTCCTGTGCATATACAGAGACACAGACTGTGGGAGACAGACAGTGTCCTGTGTATATACACAGAGACACAGACTGTGGGAGACAGACAGTGTCCTGTGTATATACAGAGACACAGACTGTGGGAGACAGACAGTGTCCTGTGCATATACAGAGACACAGACTGTGGGAGACAGACAGTGTCCTGTGAATATACAGAGACACAGACTGTGGGAGACAGACAGTGTCCTGTGAATATACAGAGACACAGACTGTGGGAGACAGACAGTGTCCTGTGCATATACAGAGACACAGACTGTGGGAGACAGACAGTGTCCTGTGTATATACAGAGACACAGACTGTGGGAGACAGACAGTATCCTGTGTATATACAGAGACACAGACTGTGGGAGACAGACAGCGTCATGTGCATATACAGAGACACAGACTGTGGGAGACAGACAGTGTCCTGTGTATATACAGAGACACAGACTGTGGGAGGCAGAGAGTATCCTGTGTATATACACAGAGACACAGACTGTGGGAGGCAGAGAGTATCCTGTGCATATACAGAGACACAGACTGTGGTAGACAAACAGTGTCCTGTGTATATACAGAGACACAGACTGAGGGAGACAGACAGTATCCTGTGTATATACAGAGACACAGACTGTGGGAGACAGTGTCCTGTGTATATACAGAGACACAGACTGTGGGAGAGAGAGTGTCCTGTGTATATACAGAGACAGAGACTGTGGGAGACAGACAGTGACCTGTGTATATACAGAGACACAGACTGTGGGAGACAGACAGTGACCTGTGTATATACACAGAGAGACACAGACTGTGGGAGACAGACAGTATCCTGTGTATATACAGAGACACAGACTGTGGGAGACAGACAGTATCCTGTGTATATACAGAGACACAGACTGTGGGAGACAGACTATGTCCTGTGTATATACAGAGTCCCAGACTGTGGGAGACAGACAGTGTCCTGTGTATATACACAGAGAGACAGACTGCGGGAGACAGACAGTGTCCTGTGTATATACAGAGACACAGACTGTGGGAGACAGACAGTGTCCTGTGTATATAGAGTGACACGGACTGTGGGAGACAGACAGTGTCCTGTGTATATACAGAGACACAGACTGTGGGAGACAGACAGTGTCTTGTGTATATACAGAGACACAGACTGTGGGAGACAGACAGTGTCCTGTGTATATACAGAGTCCCAGACTGTGGGAGACAGACAGTGTCCTGTGTATATACACAGAGAGACAGACTGCGGGAGACAGACAGTGTCCTGTGTATATACAGAGAGAGACACAGGCCTAGAAATTCAGTGCCCTTAGCGCCGATTTTGCGGCGCTAGAGGGCCTAGCGCTGCAATTGGCGCCGGCGCCTAAATTGCCTGGGGCCCTTCCGCCGCGGTAGACCGGTAGCGCTGCGCCGGCACCGATGACGTCATCGGTGTGCGCAGCGTCCCGGTTGCCATGGTAACCCGCCCGAACTGGGAAATTGACTTGCGGCCGCCTCGCCCGTGGCAGCCGCAAGCAACGTTCTGGCAGAGGTGCCTTGCACAAGTTTGCGCCGGCGCATTAAAGGCCCCGCGGCGGCCGGCCGCATTCCCGCCGCCCGCCTGGCCGCAGCTCACTCCCCGGACTTTCCCCCGCCCCCCCCCCCCGGAACATAAGCAAGCCCGGCACTTGTCCGAGGTGCCGGGCTCATTTTTAATAAGATTATCGCGGGCCGCGGCCGGGTGCAGGCAGCTCCTCTTTAAGGGAAGGAGGAGGCCTGCACTTCCCGAACCTGCCGCTCCGCAGCGGGCGCCGCAGCGCCGGGATAGCGCCGAAATTCAGCGCATAGCGCCAGGTTTCAGGCGCTAACAGCTTTCAACAGCGCCGGCAGCCGTTTGGGCGCAGAAGTACTGAATTTTGGGCCCGATCAGCGCGACGTAGCTCCGGCACTAACTTCCGGCGCTAAAGCCGTTGCTGCGCCAGAACCCAATTTCTAGGCCACAGACTGTGGGAGACAAACAGAGCCCTGTGTATATAGACAGAAACAGACTGTGGGAGACAGACAATGTCATGTGTATATACAGAGAGAGACACAGGCTGTGGGAGACAGACAGTGTCCTGTGTATATGGAGAGACACAGACTGTGGGAGACAGACATTGTCCTGTGTATATACAGAGACACAGACTGTGGGAGACAGAAAGTGTCCTGTGTATATACAGAGACACAGACTGTGGGAGACAGACAGTGTTCTGTGTATATACAGAGACACAGATTGTGGGGGACAGACAGTGTCCTGTATATATACAAAGAGACACAGACTGTGGGAGACAGACAGTGTCCTGCGTATATACAGAGGCACAGAGTGCGGGAGACAGACAGTGTCCTGTGTATATACAGAGAGACACAGACTGTGGGAGACAGACAGTGACCTGTGTATATACAGAGAGACGCAGACTGTGGGAGACAGACAGTGTCCTGTGTATGTACAGAGAGACAGACTGTGGGAGACAGACAGTGTCCTGTGTATATACAGAGACACAGAATGTGGGAGACAGTGTCCTGTGTATATACAGAGACACAGAATGTGGGAGACAGACAGTGTCCTGTGTATATATAGAGAGACACAGACTGTGGGAGACAGTGTCCTGTGTATATACAGAGACACAGACTGTGGGAGACAGACAGTGTCCAGTGTATATACAGAGAGACACAGACTGAGGGAGACAGACAGTGTCCTGTGTATATACAGAGACACAGACTGTGGGAGACAGACAGTATCCTGTGTATATACACAGAGACACAGACTGTGTGAGACAGACAGTCTCCTGTGTATATACAGAGACACAGACTGCAGGAGACAGACAGTGTCCTGTGTATATACAGAGACACAGACTGTGGGAGACAGACAGTGTCCTGTGTATATACAGAGACACAGACTGTGGGAGACAGACAGTGTCATGTGTATATACAGAGACTCAGACTGTGGGAGACAGACAGTGTCCTGTGTATATACAGAGATACAGACTGTGGGAGACAGACAGAGCCCTGTGTATATACAGAGACTCAGACTGTGGGAGACAGACAGTGTCCCGTGCATATACAGAAACACAGTCTGTGGGTGACAGACAGTGTTCTGTGTATATACAGAGACACAGACTGTGGGAGACAGACAGTGTCCTGTGTATATACAGAGACACAGACTGTGGGAGACAGACATTGTCCTGTGTATATACAGAGACACAGACTGTGGGAGACAGACAGCGTCCTGTGTATATACAGAGAGACATACAGACTGTGGGAGACAGACAATGTCCTGTGTATATACACAGAGACATACAGACTGTGGGAGACAGTGTCCTGTGTATATACAGAGACACAGACAACAGGAGACAGATAGTGTCCTGTGTATATACACAGAGACACACAGACTGTGGGAGACAGAGAGTATCCTGTGTATACACAGAGACACACAGACTGTGGGAGACAGACAGTGTCCTGTGTATATACAGAGAGACACAGACTGTGGAAGACAGACAGTGTCCTGTGTATATACAGAGAGACAGACTGCTGGAGACAGACAGTGTCCTGTGTATATACAGAGACACAGACTGTGGGAGACAGACAGTATCCAGTGTATATACAGAGAGACAGACTGTGGGAGACAGACAGTGTCCTGTGTATATACAGAGACGCAGACTGTGGGAGACAGACAGTGTCCTGTGTATATACAGAGAGACACAGACTGCAGGAGACAGACAGTGTCCTGTGTATATACAGAGACACAGACTGTGGGAGACAGACAGTGTCCTGTGTATATACAGAGAGACACAGACTGTGGGAGACAGACAGTGTCCTGTGTATATACAGAGACACAGACTGTGGGAGACAGACAGTGTCCTGTGTATATACAGAGACCCAGACTGTGGGAGACAGACAGTATCCTGTGTATATACAGAGACACAGACTGAGGGAGACAGACAGTATCCTGTGTATATACAGAGACACAGACTGTGGGAGACAGACAGTGTCCTGTGCATATACAGAGACACAGACTGTGGGAGACAGACAGTGTCCTGTGTATATACAGAGACACAGACTGTGGGAGACAGACAGTGACCTGTGTATATACACAGAGAGACACAGACTGTGGGAGACAGACAGTATCCTGTGTATATACAGAGACACAGACTGTGGGAGACAGACAGTGTCCTGTGTATATACAGAGTCCCAGACTGGGGGAGACAGACAGTGTCCTGTGTATATACACAGAGAGACAGACTGCGGGAGACAGACAGTGTCCTGTGTATATACAGAGACACAGACTGTGGGAGACAGACAGTGTCCTGTGTATATAGAGTGACACGGACTGTGGGAGACAGACAGTGTCCTGTGTATATAGAGTGACACGGACTGTGGGAGACAGACAGTGTCCTGTGTATATGGAGAGACACAGACTGTGGGAGACAGACATTGTCCTGTGTATATACAGAGACACAGACTGTGGGAGACAGAAAGTGTCCTGTGCATATACAGAGACACAGACTGTGGGAGACAGACAGTGTTCTGTGTATATACAGAGGCACAGATTGTGGGAGACAGACAGTGTCCTGTATATATACAAAGAGACACAGACTGTGGGAGACAGACAGTGTCCTGTGTATATACAGAGACACAGAGTGCGGGAGACAGACAGTGTCCTGTGTATATACAGAGAGACACAGACTGTGGGAGACAGACAGTGTCCTGTGTATATATAGAGAGACACAGACTGTGGGAGACAGTGTCCTGTGTATATACAGAGACACAGACTGTGGGAGACAGACAGTGTCCTGTGTATATGCAGAGAGACACAGACTGCAGGAGACAGACAGTGTCCTGTGTATATACAGAGACACAGACTGTGGGAGACAGACAGTGTCCTGTGTATATACAGAGACACAGACTGTGGGAGACAGACAGCGTCATGTGCATATACAGAGACACAGACTGTGGGAGACAGACAGTGTCCTGTGTATATACAGAGACACAGACTGTGGGAGGCAGACAGTATCCTGTGTATATACACAGAGACACAGACTGTGGGAGACAGACAGTGTCCTGTGCATATACAGAGACACAGACTGTGGTAGACAAACAGTGTCCTGTGTATATACAGAGACACAGACTGAGGGAGACAGACAGTATCCTGTGTATATACAGAGACACAGACTGTGGGAGACAGTGTCCTGTGTATATACAGAGACACAGACTGTGGGAGAGAGACAGTGTCCTGTGTATATACAGAGACAGAGACTGTGGGAGACAGACAGTGACCTGTGTATATACAGAGACACAGACTGTGGGAGACAGACAGTGTCCTGTGCATATACAGAGACACAGACTGTGGGAGACAGACAGTGTCCTGTGCATATACAGAGACACAGACTGTGGGAGACAGGCAGTGTCCTGTGTATATACAGAGACACAGACTGTGGGAGACAGACAGTGTCCTGTGCATATACAGAGACACAGACTGTGGGAGACAGACAGTGTCCTGTGAATATACAGAGACACAGACTGTGGGAGACAGACAGTGTCCTGTGAATATACAGAGACACAGACTGTGGGAGACAGACAGTGTCCTGTGCATATACAGAGACACAGACTGTGGGAGACAGACAGTGTCCTGTGTATATACAGAGACACAGACTGTGGGAGACAGACAGTATCCTGTGTATATACAGAGACACAGACTGTGGGAGACAGACAGCGTCATGTGCATATACAGAGACACAGACTGTGGGAGACAGACAGTGTCCTGTGTATATACAGAGACACAGACTGTGGGAGGCAGAGAGTATCCTGTGTATATACACAGAGACACAGACTGTGGGAGGCAGAGAGTATCCTGTGCATATACAGAGACACAGACTGTGGTAGACAAACAGTGTCCTGTGTATATACAGAGACACAGACTGAGGGAGACAGACAGTATCCTGTGTATATACAGAGACACAGACTGTGGGAGACAGTGTCCTGTGTATATACAGAGACACAGACTGTGGGAGAGAGAGTGTCCTGTGTATATACAGAGACAGAGACTGTGGGAGACAGACAGTGACCTGTGTATATACAGAGACACAGACTGTGGGAGACAGACAGTGACCTGTGTATATACACAGAGAGACACAGACTGTGGGAGACAGACAGTATCCTGTGTATATACAGAGACACAGACTGTGGGAGACAGACAGTATCCTGTGTATATACAGAGACACAGACTGTGGGAGACAGACTATGTCCTGTGTATATACAGAGTCCCAGACTGTGGGAGACAGACAGTGTCCTGTGTATATACACAGAGAGACAGACTGCGGGAGACAGACAGTGTCCTGTGTATATACAGAGACACAGACTGTGGGAGACAGACAGTGTCCTGTGTATATAGAGTGACACGGACTGTGGGAGACAGACAGTGTCCTGTGTATATACAGAGACACAGACTGTGGGAGACAGACAGTGTCTTGTGTATATACAGAGACACAGACTGTGGGAGACAGACAGTGTCCTGTGTATATACAGAGTCCCAGACTGTGGGAGACAGACAGTGTCCTGTGTATATACACAGAGAGACAGACTGCGGGAGACAGACAGTGTCCTGTGTATATACAGAGAGAGACACAGGCCTAGAAATTCAGTGCCCTTAGCGCCGATTTTGCGGCGCTAGAGGGCCTAGCGCTGCAATTGGCGCCGGCGCCTAAATTGCCTGGGGCCCTTCCGCCGCGGTAGACCGGTAGCGCTGCGCCGGCACCGATGACGTCATCGGTGTGCGCAGCGTCCCGGTTGCCATGGTAACCCGCCCGAACTGGGAAATTGACTTGCGGCCGCCTCGCCCGTGGCAGCCGCAAGCAACGTTCTGGCAGAGGTGCCTTGCACAAGTTTGCGCCGGCGCATTAAAGGCCCCGCGGCGGCCGGCCGCATTCCCGCCGCCCGCCTGGCCGCAGCTCACTCCCCGGACTTTCCCCCGCCCCCCCCCCCCGGAACATAAGCAAGCCCGGCACTTGTCCGAGGTGCCGGGCTCATTTTTAATAAGATTATCGCGGGCCGCGGCCGGGTGCAGGCAGCTCCTCTTTAAGGGAAGGAGGAGGCCTGCACTTCCCGAACCTGCCGCTCCGCAGCGGGCGCCGCAGCGCCGGGATAGCGCCGAAATTCAGCGCATAGCGCCAGGTTTCAGGCGCTAACAGCTTTCAACAGCGCCGGCAGCCGTTTGGGCGCAGAAGTACTGAATTTTGGGCCCGATCAGCGCGACGTAGCTCCGGCACTAACTTCCGGCGCTAAAGCCGTTGCTGCGCCAGAACCCAATTTCTAGGCCACAGACTGTGGGAGACAAACAGAGCCCTGTGTATATAGACAGAAACAGACTGTGGGAGACAGACAATGTCATGTGTATATACAGAGAGAGACACAGGCTGTGGGAGACAGACAGTGTCCTGTGTATATGGAGAGACACAGACTGTGGGAGACAGACATTGTCCTGTGTATATACAGAGACACAGACTGTGGGAGACAGAAAGTGTCCTGTGTATATACAGAGACACAGACTGTGGGAGACAGACAGTGTTCTGTGTATATACAGAGACACAGATTGTGGGGGACAGACAGTGTCCTGTATATATACAAAGAGACACAGACTGTGGGAGACAGACAGTGTCCTGCGTATATACAGAGGCACAGAGTGCGGGAGACAGACAGTGTCCTGTGTATATACAGAGAGACACAGACTGTGGGAGACAGACAGTGACCTGTGTATATACAGAGAGACGCAGACTGTGGGAGACAGACAGTGTCCTGTGTATGTACAGAGAGACAGACTGTGGGAGACAGACAGTGTCCTGTGTATATACAGAGACACAGAATGTGGGAGACAGTGTCCTGTGTATATACAGAGACACAGAATGTGGGAGACAGACAGTGTCCTGTGTATATATAGAGAGACACAGACTGTGGGAGACAGTGTCCTGTGTATATACAGAGACACAGACTGTGGGAGACAGACAGTGTCCAGTGTATATACAGAGAGACACAGACTGAGGGAGACAGACAGTGTCCTGTGTATATACAGAGACACAGACTGTGGGAGACAGACAGTATCCTGTGTATATACACAGAGACACAGACTGTGTGAGACAGACAGTCTCCTGTGTATATACAGAGACACAGACTGCAGGAGACAGACAGTGTCCTGTGTATATACAGAGACACAGACTGTGGGAGACAGACAGTGTCCTGTGTATATACAGAGACACAGACTGTGGGAGACAGACAGTGTCATGTGTATATACAGAGACTCAGACTGTGGGAGACAGACAGTGTCCTGTGTATATACAGAGATACAGACTGTGGGAGACAGACAGAGCCCTGTGTATATACAGAGACTCAGACTGTGGGAGACAGACAGTGTCCCGTGCATATACAGAAACACAGTCTGTGGGTGACAGACAGTGTTCTGTGTATATACAGAGACACAGATTGTGGGAGACAGACAGTGTCCTGTGTACATACAGAGACAGAGTCTGTGGGAGAAAGACAGTGACCTGTGTATATACAGAGACACAGACTGTGGGAGACAGACAGTGTCCTGTGTATATACAGAGACACAGACTGTGGGAGACAGACTGTGTCCTGTGTATATACAGAGAGACACAGACTGTGGGAGACAGAAAGTGTCTTGTGTATATACAGAGACATAGACTGTGGGTGACAGACAGTGTCCTGTGTATATACAGAGAGACACAGACTGTGGGATACAGACAGTGTCCTGTGTATATACAGAGACACAGACTGTGGGAGACAGACAGTGTCCTGTGTATATACAGAGACACAGACTGTGGGAGACAGGCAGTGTCCTGTGTATATACAGAGACACAGAGTGAGGGAGACGGACAGTGTCCTGTGTATATACAGAGACACAGACTGTGGGACACAGACAGTGTCCTGTTATATACAGAGAGACACAGACTGTGGGAGACAGACAGTGTCCCGTGCATATACAGAAACACAGACTGTGGGAGACAGACAGTGTTCTGTGTATATACAGAGACACAGATTGTGGGAGACAGACAGTGTCCTGTGTATATACAGAGACAGAGACTGTGGGAGACAGACAGTGACCTGTGTATACACAGAGACACAGACTGTGGGAGACAGACAGTGTCCTGTGTATATACAGACACACAGACTGTGGGAGACAGACAGTGTCCTGTGTATATACAGAGACAAAGACTGTGGGAGACAGACAATGTCCTGTGTATATACAGAGACACAGACTGTGGGAGACAGACAGTGTCCTGTGTATATACAGAGACACGGACTGCGATGGACAGACAGTGTCCTGTGTATATACAGAGACACAGACTGTGGGAGACAGACTGTATCCTGTGTATATACAGAGAGACACAGACTGTGGGAGACAGACAGTGTCCTGTGTATATACAGAGAGACAGACTGTGGGAGACAGACTGTGTCCTGTGTGTATACAGAGACACAGACGGTGGGAGTCAGACAGTGTCCTGTGTATATACAGAGACACAGACTGCGGGAGACAGACAGTGTCCTGTGTATATACAGAGAGACAGACTGTGGGAGACAGACAGTGTCCTGTGTATATACAGAGACACAGACTGTGGGAGACAGACAGTGTCCTGTGTATATACAGAGACACAGACTGTGGGAGACAGACAGTGTCCTGTGAATATACAGAGACACAGACTGTGGGAGACAGACATTGTCCTGTGTATATACAGAGACACAGACTGTGGGAGACAGACAGTGTCCTGTGTATATACAGAGACACAGACTGTGGGAGACAGAAAGTGTCCTGTGTATAAACAGAGACACAGACTGTGGGTGACAGACAGTGTCCTGTGTATATGCAGAGAGACAGACTGTGGGAGACAGACAGTGTCCTGTGTATATACAGAGACACAGACTGTGGGAGACAGAGAGTGTCCTGTGTATACACAGAGACACAGACTGCGGGAGACAGACAGTGTCCTGTGTATATGCAGAGAGACAGACTGTGGGAGACAGACAGTGTCCTGTGTATATACAGAGACACAGACTGTGGGAGACAGAGAGTGTCCTGTGTATACACAGAGACACAGACTGCGGGAGACAGACAGTGTCCTGTGTAATAACAGAGAGACAGACTGCGGGAGACAGACAGTGTCCTGTGTATATACAGAGAGACAGACTGTGGGAGACAGACAGTGTCCTGTGTATATACAGAGACACAGACTGTGGGAGACAGAGAGTGTCCTGTTATATACAGAGAGACACAGACTGTGGGAGACAGACAGTGTCCTGTGCATATACAGAGAGACACAGACTGAGGGAGACAGACAGTGTCCTGTGTATATACAGAGAGACACAGACTGTGGGAGACAGACAGTGTCCTGTGTATATACAGAGAGACAGACTGTGGGAGACAGACAGTGTCCTGTGTATATACAGTGACATAGACTGCGGGAGACAGACAGTGTCCTGTGTATATACAGAGACACAGACTGTGGGAGACAGACAGTGTCCTGTGTATATACAGAGACACAGACTGTGGGAGACAGACAGTATCCTGTGTGTACCCACAGAGACACAGACTGTGGGAGACAGACAGTGTCCTGTGTATATACAGAGACACAGACTGCAGGAGACAGACAGTGTCCTGTGTATATACAGAGACACAGACTGTGGGAGACAGTGTCCTGTGTATATACAGAGACATAGACTGTGGGAGACAGACAGTATCCTGTGTATATACAGAGACACAGGCTGTGGGAGACAGACACTGTCCTGTGTATATACAGAGAGACACAGACTGTGGGAGACAGACAGTGTCCTGTGTATATACAGAGACACAGACTGTGGGAGACAGACATTGTCCTGTGTATATACAGAGACACAGACTGTGGGAGACAGACAGTATCCTGTGTATATACAGAGACACAGGCTGTGGGAGACAGACACTGTCCTGTGTATATACAGAGAGACACAGACTGTGGGAGACAGACATTGTCCTGTGTATATACAGAGACACAGACTGTGGGAGACAGACAGTGTCCTGTGTATATACAGAGACACAGACTGCGGGAGACAGACAGTGACCTGTGTATATATACAAAGAGACACAGACTGCGGGAGACAGACAGTGTCCTGTGTATATACAGAGACACAGACTGTGGGAGACAGACAGTGTCCTGTGTATATACAGAGAGACAGACTGTGGGAGACAGACAGTGTCCTGTGTATATACAGAGAGACACAGACTGTGGGAGACAGACAGTATCCTGTGTATATACACAGAGACACAGACAGTGGGAGACAGACAGTATCCTGTGTATATACACAGAGACACAGACAGTGGGAGACAGACAGTGTGCTGTGTATATACAGAGACACAGACTGTGGGAGACAGACAGTGTCCTGTGTATATACAGAGAGACAGACTGTGGGAGACAGAGAGTGTCCTGTGTATATACAGAGACACAGACTGTGGGAGACAGACAGTGTCCTGTGAATATACAGAGACAGAGACTGTGGGAGACAGGCAGTGTCCTGTGTATATACAGAGACACAGACTGTGGGAGACAGACAGTGTCCTGTGTATATACAGAGACACAGACTGTGGGAGAGAGACAGTGTCCTGTGTATATACAGAGAGACACAGACAGTGGGAGACAGACAGTGTCCTGTGTATATACAGAGACACAGACTGTGGGAGACAGACTGTGTCCTGTGTATATACAGAGAGACACAGACTGTGGGAGACAGAAAGTGTCTTGTGTATATACAGAGACATAGACTGTGGGTGACAGACAGTGTCCTGTGTATATACAGAGAGACACAGACTGTGGGATACAGACAGTGTCCTGTGTATATACAGAGAGACAGACTGTGGGAGACAGACAGTGTCCTGTGTATATACAGAGACACAGACTGCGGGAGACAGACAGTATCATGTGCATATACAGAGACACAGACTGTGGGAGACAGACAGTGTCCTGTGTATATACAGAGACACAGACTGTGGGAGACAGGCAGTATCCTGTGTATATACACAGAGGCACAGACTGTGGGAGACAGACAGTGTCCTGTGTATATACAGAGACACAGACTGCGGGAGACGGACAGTGTCCTGTGTATATACAGAGAGACAGACTGTGGGAGACAGACAGTGTCCTGTGTATATACAGAGACACAGAGTGAGGGAGACGGACAGTGTCCTGTGTATATACAGAGACACA
This sequence comes from Somniosus microcephalus, assembly GCF_052327205.1. Lineage (NCBI taxonomy): Eukaryota > Metazoa > Chordata > Chondrichthyes > Squaliformes > Somniosidae > Somniosus > Somniosus microcephalus. Next base: position 37,789,349 of record NC_141019.1, on the reverse strand, counting down.
GACTGTGGGACACAGACAGTGTCCTGTTATATACAGAGAGACACAGACTGTGGGAGACAGACAGTGTCCCGTGCATATACAGAAACACAGACTGTGGGAGACAGACAGTGTTCTGTGTATATACAGAGACACAGATTGTGGGAGACAGACAGTGTCCTGTGTATATACAGAGACAGAGACTGTGGGAGACAGACAGTGACCTGTGTATACACAGAGACACAGACTGTGGGAGACAGACAGTGTCCTGTGTATATACAGACACACAGACTGTGGGAGACAGACAGTGTCCTGTGCATATACAGAGACAAAGACTGTGGGAGACAGACAATGTCCTGTGTATATACAGAGACACAGACTGTGGGAGACAGACAGTGTCCTGTGTATATACAGAGACACGGACTGCGATGGACAGACAGTGTCCTGTGTATATACAGAGACACAGACTGTGGGAGACAGACTGTATCCTGTGTATATACAGAGAGACACAGACTGTGGGAGACAGACAGTGTCCTGTGTATATACAGAGAGACAGACTGTGGGAGACAGACTGTGTCCTGTGTGTATACAGAGACACAGACTGTGGGAGACAGACAGTGTCCTGTGTATATACAGAGACACAGACTGTGGGAGGCAGACAGTGTCCTGTGTATATACAGAGAGCCACAGACTGTGGGAGACAGAAAGTGTCCTGTGTATAAACAGAGACACAGACTGTGGGTGACAGACAGTGTCCTGTGTATATGCAGAGAGACAGACTGTGGGAGACACACAGTGTCCTGTGTATATACAGAGACACAGACTGTGGGAGACAGAGAGTGTCCTGTGTATACACAGAGACACAGACTGCGGGAGACAGACAGTGTCCTGTGTATATGCAGAGAGACAGACTGTGGGAGACAGACAGTGTCCTGTGTATATACAGAGACACAGACTGTGGGAGACAGAGAGTGTCCTGTGTATACACAGAGACACAGACTGCGGGAGACAGACAGTGTCCTGTGTAATAACAGAGAGACAGACTGCGGGAGACAGACAGTGTCCTGTTATATACAGAGAGACACAGACTGTGGGAGACAGACAGTGTCCTGTGCATATACAGAGAGACACAGACTGAGGGAGACAGACAGTGTCCTGTGTATATACAGAGAGACACAGACTGTGGGAGACAGACAGTGTCCTGTGTATATACAGAGAGACAGACTGTGGGAGACAGACAGTGTCCTGTGTATATACAGTGACATAGACTGCGGGAGACAGACAGTGTCCTGTGTATATACAGAGACACAGACTGTGGGAGACAGACAGTGTCCTGTGTATATACAGAGACACAGACTGTGGGAGACAGACAGTATCCTGTGTGTACCCACAGAGACACAGACTGTGGGAGACAGACAGTGTCCTGTGTATATACAGAGACACAGACTGCAGGAGACAGACAGTGTCCTGTGTATATACAGAGACACAGACTGTGGGAGACAGTGTCCTGTGTATATACAGAGACATAGACTGTGGGAGACAGACAGTATCCTGTGTATATACAGAGACACAGGCTGTGGGAGACAGACACTGTCCTGTGTATATACAGAGAGACACAGACTGTGGGAGACAGACAGTGTCCTGTGTATATACAGAGACACAGACTGTGGGAGACAGACATTGTCCTGTGTATATACAGAGAGACACAGACTGTGGGAGACAGACAGTGACCTGTGTATATACAGAGAGACACAGACTGTGGGAGACAGACAGTATCCTGTGTATATACAGAGACACAGGCTGTGGGAGACAGACACTGTCCTGTGTATATACAGAGAGACACAGACTGTGGGAGACAGACAGTATCCTGTGTATATACAGAGACACAGGCTGTGGGAGACAGACACTGTCCTGTGTATATACAGTGAGACACAGACTGTGGGAGACAGACAGTGTCCTGTGTATATACAGAGACACAGACTGTGGGAGACAGACATTGTCCTGTGTATATACAGAGACACAGACTGTGGGAGACAGACAGTGTCCTGTGTATATACAGAGAGACAGACTGTGGGAGACAGACAGTGTCCTGTGTATATACAGAGAGACACAGACTGTGGGAGACAGACAGTATCCTGTGTATATACACAGAGACACAGACAGTGGGAGACAGACAGTGTGCTGTGTATATACAGAGACACAGACTGTGGGAGACAGACAGTGTCCTGTGTATATACAGAGAGACAGACTGTGGGAGACAGAGAGTGTCCTGTGTATATACAGAGACACAGACTGTGGGAGACAGACAGTGTCCTGTGAATATACAGAGACAGAGACTGTGGGAGACAGGCAGTGTCCTGTGTATATACAGAGACACAGACTGTGGGAGACAGACAGTGTCCTGTGTATATACAGAGAGACAGACTGTGGGAGACAGACAGTGTCCTGTGTATATACAGAGACACAGAGTGAGGGAGACGGACAGTGTCCTGTGTATATACAGAGACACAAACTGTGGGACACAGACAGTGTCCTGTTATATACAGAGAGATACAGACTGTGGGAGACAGACAGTGTCCCGTGCATATACAGAAACACAGACTGTGGGAGACAGACAGTGTCCTGTGTATATACAGAGACAGAGACTGTGGGAGACAGACAGTGACCTGTGTATACACAGAGACACAGACTGTGGGAGACAGACAGTGTCCTGTGTATATACAGACACACAGACTGTGGGAGACAGACAGTGTCCTGTGTATATACAGAGACAAAGACTGTGGGAGACAGACAATGTCCTGTGTATATCCAGAGACACAGACTGTGGGAGACAGACAGTGTCCTGTGTATATACAGAGACACGGACTGCGATGGACAGACAGTGTCCTGTGTATATACAGAGACACAGACTGTGGGAGACAGACTGTATCCTGTGTATATACAGAGAGACACAGACTGTGGGAGACAGACAGTGTCCTGTGTATATACAGAGAGACAGACTGTGGGAGACAGACTGTGTCCTGTGTGTATACAGAGACACAGACGGTGGGAGTCAGACAGTGTCCTGTGTATATACAGAGACACAGACTGCGGGAGACAGACAGTGTCCTGTGTATATACAGAGAGACAGACTGTGGGAGACAGACAGTGTCCTGTGTATATACAGAGACACAGACTGTGGGAGACAGACAGTGTCCTGTGTATATACAGAGACACAGACTGTGGGAGACAGACAGTGTCCTGTGAATATACAGAGACACAGACTGTGGGAGACAGACATTGTCCTGTGTATTTACAGAGACACAGACTGTGGGAGACAGACAGTGTCCTGTGTATATACAGAGACACAGACTGTGGGAGGCAGACAGTGTCCTGTGTATATACAGAGAGGCACAGACTGTGGGAGACAGAAAGTGTCCTGTGTATAAACAGAGACACAGACTGTGGGTGACAGACAGTGTCCTGTGTATATGCAGAGAGACAGACTGTGGGAGACAGACAGTGTCCTGTGTATATACAGAGACACAGACTGTGGGAGACAGAGAGTGTCCTGTGTGTACACAGAGACACAGACTGCGGGAGACAGACAGTGTCCTGTGTATATGCAGAGAGACAGACTGTGGGAGACAGACAGTGTCCTGTGTATATACAGAGACACAGACTGTGGGAGACAGAGAGTGTCCTGTGTATACACAGAGACACAGACTGCGGGAGACAGACAGTGTCCTGTGTAATAACAGAGAGACAGACTGCGGGAGACAGACAGTGTCCTGTTATATACAGAGAGACACAGACTGTGGGAGACAGACAGTGTCCTGTGCATATACAGAGAGACAGACTGAGGGAGACAGACAGTGTCCTGTGTATATACAGAGAGACACAGACTGTGGGAGACAGACAGTGTCCTGTGTATATACAGAGAGACAGACTGTGGGAGACAGACAGTGTCCTGTGTATATACAGAGACACAGACTGTGGGAGACAGACAGTATCCTGTGTGTACACACAGAGACACAGACTGTGGGAGACAGACAGTGTCCTGTGTATATACAGAGACACAGACTGCAGGAGACAGACAGTGTCCTGTGTATATACAGAGACACAGACTGTGGGAGACAGTGTCCTGTGTATATACAGAGACATAGACTGTGGGAGACAGACAGTATCCTGTGTATATACAGAGACACAGGCTGTGGGAGACAGACACTGTCCTGTGTATATACAGAGAGACACAGACTGTGGGAGACAGACAGTGACATGTGTATATACAGAGAGAGACACAGACTGCGGGAGACAGACAGTGTCCTGTGTATATACAGAGACACAGACTGTGGGAGACAGACAGTGTCCTGTGTATATACACAGAGAGACACAGACTGTGGGAGACAGACAGTGTCCTGTGTATATACAGAGACACAGACTGTGGGAGACAGACAGTGTCCTGTGTATATACAGAGACAGAGACTGTGGGAGACAGACAGTGTCCTGTGAAAATACAGAGAGACAGACTGTGGGAGACAGACAGTGTCCTGTGTATATACAGAGAGACACAGACTGTGGGAGACAGACAGTATCCTGTGTATATACACAGAGACACTGACAGTGGGAGACAGACAGTGTGCTGTGTATATACAGAGACACAGACTGTTGGAGACAGACAGTGTCCTGTGTATATACAGAGAGACAGACTGTGGGAGACAGAGAGTGTCCTGTGTATATACAGAGACACAGACTGTGGGAGACAAGACAGTGTCCTGTGTATATGCAGAGAGACAGACTGTGGGAGACAGACAGTGCCCTGTGTATATACAGAGACACAGACTGTGGGAGACAGAGAGTGTCCTGTGTATATACAGAGAGACAGACTGTGGGAGACAGACAGTGTCCTGTGTATATACAGAGACACAGACTGTGGGAGACAGACAGTGTCCTGTGTATATACACAGAGACACAGACTGTGGGAGACAGACAGTGTCCTGTGTATATACAGAGAGACAGACTGTGGGAGACAGACAGTGTCCTGTGTGTATACAGAGACACAGACTGCGGGAGACAGACATTGTCCTGTGTATATACAGAGACACAGACTGTGGGAGACAGTGTCCTGTGTATATACAGAGACACAGTCTGTGGGAGACAGACTTTGTCCTGTGAATATACAGAGACACAGACTGTGGGAAACAGACAGTGTCCTGTGTATATAGAGAGACACAGACTGTGGGAGACAGACAGTGTCCTGTGTATATACAGAGACACAGACTGTGGGAGACAGACTTTGTCCTGTGAATATAGAGACACAGACTGTGGGAGACAGACAGTGTCCTGTGTATATAGAGAGACACAGACTGTGGGAGACAGACAGTGTCCTGTGTATAGACAGACACACAGACTGTGGGAGACAGACAGTGTCCTGTGTATATACAGAGACACAGACTGCGATGGATAGACAGTGTCCTGTGTATATACAGAGACCCAGACTGTGGGAGACAGACAGTGACCTGTGTATATACAGAGAGACACAGACTGTGGGAGACAGACAGTGACCTGTGTATATACACAGAGAGACACAGACTGTGGGAGACAGACAGTGTCTTGTGTGTATACAGAGAGACAGTCTGCGGGAGACAGACAGTTTGCTGTGAATATACAGAGACACAGACTGTGGGAGACAGACTTTGTCCTGTGTATATACAGAGAGACACAGACTGTGGGAGACAGACAGTGTCCTGTGTATATACAGAGACACAGACTGTGGGAGACAGACAGTGTCCTGTGTATATACACAGAGAGACACAGACTGTGGGAGACAGACAGTGTCCTGTGTATATACAGAGACACAGACTGTGGGAGACAGACAGTGTCCTGTGTATATACAGAGACACAGGCTGTGGGAGACAGACAGTGTCCTGTGTATATACAGAGAGAGACACAGACTGTGGGAGACAGACAGTGTCCTGTGTATATACAGAGACACAGACTGCGGGAGACAGACTTTGTCCTGTGTATATATACAGAGAGACAGACTGCTGGAGACAGACAGTGTCCTGTGTATATACAGAGAGACAGACTGTGGGAGACAGACAGTGTCCTGTGTATATACAGAAACACAGACTGTGGGAGACAGACTTTGTCCTGTGAATATACAGAGACACAGACTGTGGGAGACAGACAGTGTCCTGTGTATATAGAGAGACACAGACTGTGGGAGACAGACAGTGTCCTGTGTATATAGTGAGACACAGACTGTGGGAGACAGACAGTGTCCTGTGTATATACAGAGAGACAGACTGTGGGAGACAGACAGTTTCCTGTGTATATACAGAGACACGGACTGTGGGAGACAGACAGTGTCCTGTGTGTATACAGAGACACAGACTGCGGGAGACAGACAGTGTCCTGTGTATATACAGAGACACAGACTGTGGGAGACAGTGTCCTGTGTATATACAGAGACACAGACTGTGGGAGACAGACTTTGTCCTGTGAATATACAGAGACACAGACTGTGGGAGACAGACAGTGTCCTGTGTATATAGAGAGACACAGACTGTGGGAGACAGACAGTGTCCTGTGTATATACAGAGACACAGACTGTGGGAGACAGACTTTGTCCTGTGAATATACAGAGACACAGACTGTGGGAGACAGACAGTGTCCTGTGTATATAGAGAGACACAGACTGTGGGAGACAGACAGTGTCCTGTGTATATACAGGGAGACACAGACTGTGGGAGACAGACATTGTCCTGTGTATATACAGAGACACAGACTACGATGGATAGACAGTGTCCTGTGTATATACAGAGACACAGACTGTGGGAGACAGACAGTATCCTGTGTATATACAGAGAGACAGACTGTGGGAGACAGACAGTGTCTTGTGTGTATACAGAGAGACAGTCTGCGGGAGACAGACAGTGTCCTGTGTATATACAGAGACACAGACTGTGGGAGACAGACTTTGTCCTGTGTATATACAGAGAGACACAGACTGTGGGAGACAGAATGTGTCCTGTGTATATACACAGAGAGACACAGACTGTGGGAGACAGACAGTGTCCTGTGTATATACAGAGACACAGACTGTGGGAGACAGACAGTTTGCTGTGAATATACAGAGACACAGACTGTGGGAGACAGACAGTGTCCTGTGTATATACAGAGACACAGACTGTGGGAGACAGACAGTGTCCTGTGTATATACAGAGAGAGACACAGACTGTGGGAGACAGACAGTGTCCTGTGTATATACAAAGACACAGACTGCGGGAGACAGACATTGTCCTGTGTATATATACAGAGAGACAGACTGCTGGAGACAGACAGTGTCCTGTGTGTATACAGAGAGACAGACTGTGGGAGACAGACAGTGTCCTGTGTATATACAGAGACACAGACTGTGGGAGACAGACTTTGTCCTGTGAATATACAGAGACACAGACTGTGGGAGACAGACAGTGTCCTGTGTATATAGAGAGACACAGACTGTGGGAGACAGACAGTGTCCTGTGTATATAGAGAGACACAGACTGTGGGAGACAGACAGTGTCCTGTGTATATACACAGAGACACAGACTGTGGGAGACAGACTGTGTCCTGTGTATATACAGAGAGACAGACTGTGGGAGACAGACAGTTTCCAGTGTATATACAGAGACACAGACTGTGGGAGACAGACAGTGTCCTGTGTGTATACAGAGACACAGACTGCGGGAGACAGTGTCCTGTGTATATACAGAGACACAGACTGTGGGAGACAGACTTTGTCCTGTGAATATACAGAGACACAGACTGTGGGAAACAGACAGTGTCCTGTGTATATAGAGAGACACAGACTGTGGGAGACAGACAGTGTCCTGTGTATATACAGAGACACAGACTGTGGGAGACAGACTTTGTCCTGTGAATATACACAGACACAGACTGTGGGAGACAGACAGTGTCCTGTGTATATAGAGAGACACAGACTGTGGGAGACAGACAGTGTCCTGTGTATATACAGAGACACAGACTGTGGGAGACAGACAGTGTCCTGTGTATATACAGAGACACAGACTGCGATGGATAGACAGTTTCCTGTGTATATACAGAGACACAGACTGTGGGAGACAGACAGTATGCTGTGTATATACAGAGAGACAGACTGTGGGAGACAGACAGTGACCTGTGTATATACAGAGAGACACAGACTGTGGGAGACAGACAGTGTCCTGTGTATATACAGAGACACAGACTGTGGGAGGCAGACAGTGTCCTGTGTATATACAGAGACACAGACTGTGGGAGACAGACAGTTTGCTGTGAATATACAGAGACACAGACTGTGGGAGACAGACAGTGTCTTGTGTGTATACAGAGAGACAGTCTGCGGGAGACAGACAGTGTCCTGTGTATATACAGAGACACAGACTGTGGGAGACAGACAGTGACCTGTGTATATACAGAGAGACACAGACTGTGGGAGACAGACAGTGTCCTGTGTATATACAGAGACACAGACTGTGGGAGACAGACAGTGTCCTGTGTATATACACAGAGAGACACAGACTGTGGGAGACAGACAGTGTCCTGTGTATATACAGAGACACAGACTGTGGGAGACAGACAGTGTCATGTGAATATACAGAGACACAGACTGTGGGAGACAGACAGTGTCCTGTGTATATACAGAGACACAGACTGTGGGAGACAGACAGTGTCCTGTGTATATACAGAGAGAGACACAGACTGTGGGAGACAGACAGTTTCCTGTGTATATACAGAGACACAGACTGCGGGAGACAGACTTTGTCCTGTGTATATATACAGAGAGACAGACTGCTGGAGACAGACAGTGTCCTGTGTATATACAGAGAGACAGACTGTGGGAGACAGACAGTGTCCTGTGTATATACAGAGACACAGACTGTGGGAGACAGACTTTGTCCTGTGAATATACAGAGACACAGACTGTGGGAGACAGACAGTGTCCTGTGTATATAGAGAGACACAGACTGTGGGAGACAGACAGTGTCCTGTGTATATACACAGAGACACAGACTGTGGGAGACAGACAGTGTCCTGTGTATATACAGAGAGACAGACTGTGGGAGACAGACAGTTTCCTGTGTATATACAGAGACACAGACTGTGGGAGACAGACAGTGTCCTGTGTATATAGAGAGACACAGACTGTGGGAGACAGACTTTGTCCTGTGAATATACAGAGACACAGACTGTGGGAGACAGACAGTGTCCTGTGTATATAGAGAGACACAGACTGTGGGAGACAGACAGTGTCCTGTGTATATAGAGAGACACAGACTGTGGGAGACAGACAGTGTCCTGTGTATATACAGAGACACAGACTGTGGGAGACAGACAGTGTCCTGTGTATATAGAGAGACACAGACTGTGGGAGACAGACAGTATCCTGTGTATATACACAGAGACACAGACAGTGGGAGACAGACAGTGTGCTGTGTATATACAGAGACACAGACTGTGGGAGACAGACAGTGTCCTGTGTATATACAGAGAGACAGACTGTGGGAGACAGAGAGTGTCCTGTGTATATACAGAGACACAGACTGTGGGAGACAGACAGTGTCCTGTGAATATACAGAGACAGAGACTGTGGGAGACAGGCAGTGTCCTGTGTATATACAGAGACACAGACTGTGGGAGACAGACAGTGTCCTGTGTATATACAGAGACACAGACTGTGGGAGAGAGACAGTGTCCTGTGTATATACAGAGAGACACAGACAGTGGGAGACAGACAGTGTCCTGTGTATATACAGAGACACAGACTGTGGGAGACAGACAGTGACCTGTGTATATACACAGAGAGACACCGACTGTGGGAGGCTGACAGTTTCCTGTGTATATACAGAGTCCCAGACTGTGGGAGACAACAGTTTCCTGTGTATATACAGAGACACAGACTGTGGGAGACAGACAGTGACCTGTGTATATACACAGAGAGACACAGACTGTGGGAGACAGACAGTATCCTGTGTATATACAGAGACACAGACTGTGGGAGACAGACAGTGTCCTGTGTATATACAGAGACACAGACTGTGGGAGACAGACAGTGACATGTGTATATACAGAGAGAGACACAGACTGCGGGAGACAGACAGTGTCCTGTGTATATACAGAGAGACAGACTGTGGGAGACTAACAGTGTCCTGTGTATATACAGAGACAAAAATTGTGGGAGACAGACAGAGCCCTGTGTATATAGAGAGACACAGACTGTGGGAGACAGACAGTGTCCTGTGTATATACAGAGTCCCAGACTGTGGGAGACAGACAGTTTCCTGTGTATATACAGAGACACAGACTGTGGGAGACAGACAGTGACCTGTGTATATACAGAGTCCCATACTGTGGGAGACAGACAGTATCCTCTGTATATAGAGAGACACAGACTGTGGGAGACAGACAGTGTCCTGTGTATATACAGAGTCCCAGACTGTGGGAGACAGACAGTTTCCTGTGTATATACAGAGACACAGACTGTGGGAGACAGACAGTGACCTGTGTATATACACAGAGAGACACAGACTGTGGGAGACAGACAGTATCCTGTGTATATACAGAGACACAGACTGTGGGAGACAGACAGTGTTCTGTGTATATACAGAGACACAGACTGTGGGAGACAGACAGTGACATGTGTATATACAGAGAGAGACACAGACTGCGGGAGACAGACAGTGTCCTGTGTATATACAGAGAGACAGACTGTGGGAGACTAACAGTGTCCTGTGTATATACAGAGACAAAAATTGTGGGAGACAGACAGGGCCCTGTGTATATAGAGAGACACAGACTGTGGGAGACAGACAGTGTCCTGTGTATATACAGAGAGAGACACAGACTGTGGGAGACAGACAGTGTCCTGTGTATATACAGAGACACAGACTGTGGGAGACAGACAGTGTCCTGTGTATATACAGAGACACAGACTGCGATGGATAGACAGTGTCCTGTGTATATACAGAGACACAGACTGTGGGAGATAGACAGTATCCTGTGTATATACAGAGAGACAGACTGTGGGAGACAGACAGTGACTTGTGTATATAAAGAGAGACACAGACTGTGGGAGACAGACAGTGTCCTGTGTATATACAGAGACACAGACTGTGGGAGACAGACAGTGTCCTGTGTATATACAAAGATACAGACTGTGGGAGACAGACAGTTTGCTGTGAATATACAGAGACACAGACTGTGGGAGACAGACAGTGTCCTGTGTATATACAGAGACACAGACTGTGGGAGACAGACTTTGTCCTGTGTATATACAGAGAGACACAGACTGTGGGAGACAGAGTGTGTCCTGTGTATATACACAGAGAGACACAGACTGTGGGAGACAGACAGTGTCCTGTGTATATACAGAGACACAGACTGTGGGAGACAGACAGTGTCCTGTGTATATACACAGAGAGACACAGACTGTGGGAGACAGACAGTTTGCTGTGAATATACAGAGACACAGACTGTGGGAGACAGAGAGTGTCCTGTGTATATACAGAGACACAGACTGTGGGAGACAGACAGTGTCCTGTGTATATACAGAGAGAGTCACAGACTGCTGGAGACAGACAGTGTCCTGTGTAAATACAGAGAGACAGACTGTGGGAGACAGACAGTGTCCTGTGTATATACAGAGACACAGACTGTGGGAGACAGACAGTGTCCTGTGTATATACACAGAGACACAGACTGTGGGAGACAGACAGTGTCCTGTGTATATACAGAGAGACAGACTGTGGGTGACAGACAGTGTCCTGTGTGTATACAGAGACACAGACTGCGGGAGACAGACATTGTCCTGTGTATATACAGAGACACAGACTGTGGGAGACAGTGTCCTGTGTATATACAGAGACACAGTCTGTGGGAGACAGACTTTGTCCTGTGAATATACAGAGACACAGACTGTGGGAAACAGACAGTGTCCTGTGTATATAGAGAGACACAGACTGTGGGAGACAGACAGTGTCCTGTGTATATACAGAGACACAGACTGTGGGAGACAGACTTTGTCCTGTGAATATACAGAGACACAGACTGTGGGAGACAGACAGTGTCCTGTGTATATAGAGAGACACAGACTGTGGGAGACAGACAGTGTCCTGTGTATATACAGACACACAGACTGTGGGAGACAGACAGTGTCCTGTGTATATACAGAGACACAGACTGCGATGGATAGACAGTGTCCTGTGTATATACAGAGACACAGACTGTGGGAGACAGACAGTGTCTTGTGTGTATACAGAGAGACAGTCTGCGGGAGACAGACAGTTTGCTGTGAATATACAGAGACACAGACTGTGGGAGACAGACTTTGTCCTGTGTATATACAGAGAGACACAGACTGTGGGAGACAGACAGTGTCCTGTGTATATACAGAGACACAGACTGTGGGAGACAGACAGTGTCCTGTGTATATACACAGAGAGACACAGACTGTGGGAGACAGACAGTGTCCTGTGTATATACAGAGACACAGACTGTGGGAGACAGACAGTGTCCTGTGTATATACAGAGACACAGGCTGTGGGAGACAGACAGTGTCCTGTGTATATACAGAGAGAGACACAGACTGTGGGAGACAGACAGTGTCCTGTGTATATACAGAGACACAGACTGCGGGAGACAGACTTTGTCCTGTGTATATACAGAAACACAGACTGTGGGAGACAGACTTTGTCCTGTGAATATACAGAGACACAGACTGTGGGAGACAGACAGTGTCCTGTGTATATAGAGAGACACAGACTGTGGGAGACAGACAGTGTCCTGTGTATATAGTGAGACACAGACTGTGGGAGACAGACAGTGTCCTGTGTATATACACAGAGACACAGACTGTGGGAGACAGACAGTGTCCTGTGTATATACAGAGAGACAGACTGTGGGAGACAGACAGTTTCCTGTGTATATACAGAGACACAGACTGTGGGAGACAGACAGTGTCCTGTGTGTATACAGAGACACAGACTGCGGGAGACAGACAGTGTCCTGTGTATATACAGAGACACAGACTGTGGGAGACAGTGTCCTGTGTATATACAGAGACACAGACTGTGGGAGACAGACTTTGTCCTGTGAATATACAGAGACACAGACTGTGGGAGACAGACAGTGTCCTGTGTATATAGAGAGACACAGACTGTGGGAGACAGACAGTGTCCTGTGTATATACAGAGACACAGACTGTGGGAGACAGACTTTGTCCTGTGAATATACAGAGACACAGACTGTGGGAGACAGACAGTGTCCTGTGTATATAGAGAGACACAGACTGTGGGAGACAGACAGTGTCCTGTGTATATACAGGGAGACACAGACTGTGGGAGACAGACATTGTCCTGTGTATATACAGAGACACAGACTGCGATGGATAGACAGTGTCCTGTGTATATACAGAGACACAGACTGTGGGAGACAGACAGTATCCTGTGTATATACAGAGAGACAGACTGTGGGAGACAGACAGTGACCTGTGTATATACAGAGAGACACAGACTGTGGGAGACAGACAGTGTCCTGTGTATATACAGAGACACAGACTGTGGGAGACAGACAGTGTCCTGTGTATATACAAAGACACAGACTGTGGGAGACAGACAGTTTGCTGTGAATATACAGAGACACAGACTGTGGGAGACAGACAGTGTCTTGTGTGTATACAGAGAGACAGTCTGCGGGAGACAGACAGTGTCCTGTGTATATACAGAGACACAGACTGTGGGAGACAGACAGTTTGCTGTGAATATACAGAGACACAGACTGTGGGAGACAGACAGTGTCCTGTGTATATACAGAGACACAGACTGTGGGAGACAGACAGTGTCCTGTGTATATACAGAGAGAGACACAGACTGTGGGAGACAGACAGTGTCCTGTGTATATACAAAGACACAGACTGCGGGAGACAGACATTGTCCTGTGTATATATACAGAGAGACAGACTGCTGGAGACAGACAGTGTCCTGTGTGTATACAGAGAGACAGACTGTGGGAGACAGACAGTGTCCTGTGTATATACAGAGACACAGACTGTGGGAGACAGACAGTGTCCTGTGTATATAGAGAGACACAGACTGTGGGAGACAGACAGTGTCCTGTGTATATACACAGAGACACAGACTGTGGGAGACAGACTGTGTCCTGTGTATATACAGAGAGACAGACTGTGGGAGACAGACAGTTTCCAGTGTATATACAGAGACACAGACTGCGGGAGACAGACAGTGTCCTGTGTATATACAGAGACACAGACTGTGGGAGACAGTGTCCTGTGTATATACAGAGACACAGACTGTGGGAGACAGACTTTGTCCTGTGAATATACAGAGACACAGACTGTGGGAAACAGACAGTGTCCTGTGTGTATAGAGAGACACAGACTGTGGGAGACAGACAGTGTCCTGTGTATATACAGAGACACAGACTGTGGGAGACAGACTTTGTCCTGTGAATATACAGAGACACAGACTGTGGGAGACAGACAGTGTCCTGTGTATATACAGAGACACAGACTGTGGGAGACAGAGAGTGTCCTGTGTATATACAGAGACACAGACTGTGGGAGACAGACAGTGTCCTGTGTATATACAGAGACACAGACTGCGATGGATAGACAGTGTCCTGTGTATATACAGAGACACAGACTGTGGGAGACAGACAGTATGCTGTGTATATACAGAGAGACAGACTGTGGGAGACAGACAGTGACCTGTGTATATACAGAGAGACACAGACTGTGGGAGACAGACAGTGTCCTGTGTATATACAGAGAGAGACACAGACTGTGGGAGACAGACAGTGTCCTGTGTATATACAGAGACACAGACTGTGGGAGACAGACAGTGTCCTGTGTATATACAGAGACACAGACTGCGATGGATAGACAGTGTCCTGTGTATATACAGAGACACAGACTGTGGGAGATAGACAGTATCCTGTGTATATACAGAGAGACAGACTGTGGGAGACAGACAGTGACTTGTGTATATAAAGAGAGACACAGACTGTGGGAGACAGAGAGTGTCCTGTGTATATACAGAGACACAGACTGTGGGAGACAGACAGTGTCCTGTGTATATACAGAGAGAGTCACAGACTGCTGGAGACAGACAGTGTCCTGTGTAAATACAGAGAGACAGACTGTGGGAGACAGACAGTGTCCTGTGTATATACAGAGACACAGACTGTGGGAGACAGACAGTGTCCTGTGTATATACACAGAGACACAGACTGTGGGAGACAGACAGTGTCCTGTGTATATACAGAGAGACAGACTGTGGGTGACAGACAGTGTCCTGTGTGTATACAGAGACACAGACTGCGGGAGACAGACATTGTCCTGTGTATATACAGAGACACAGACTGTGGGAGACAGTGTCCTGTGTATATACAGAGACACAGTCTGTGGGAGACAGACTTTGTCCTGTGAATATACAGAGACACAGACTGTGGGAAACAGACAGTGTCCTGTGTATATAGAGAGACACAGACTATGGGAGACAGACAGTGTCCTGTGTATATACAGAGACACAGACTGTGGGAGACAGACTTTGTCCTGTGAATATACAGAGACACAGACTGTGGGAGACAGACAGTGTCCTGTGTATATAGAGAGACACAGACTGTGGGAGACAGACAGTGTCCTGTGTATATACAGACACACAGACTGTGGGAGACAGACAGTGTCCTGTGTATATACAGAGACACAGACTGCGATGGATAGACAGTGTCCTGTGTATATACAGAGACACAGACTGTGGGAGACAGACAGTGACCTGTGTATATACAGAGAGACACAGACTGTGGGAGACAGACAGTGACCTGTGTATATACACAGAGAGACACAGACTGTGGGAGACAGACAGTGTCTTGTGTGTATACAGAGAGACAGTCTGCGGGAGACAGACAGTTTGCTGTGAATATACAGAGACACAGACTGTGGGAGACAGACTTTGTCCTGTGTATATACAGAGAGACACAGACTGTGGGAGACAGACAGTGTCCTGTGTATATACAGAGACACAGACTGTGGGAGACAGACAGTGTCCTGTGTATATACACAGAGAGACACAGACTGTGGGAGACAGACAGTGTCCTGTGTATATACAGAGACACAGACTGTGGGAGACAGACAGTGTCCTGTGTATATACAGAGACACAGGCTGTGGGAGACAGACAGTGTCCTGTGTATATACAGAGAGAGACACAGACTGTGGGAGACAGACAGTGTCCTGTGTATATACAGAGACACAGACTGCGGGAGACAGACTTTGTCCTGTGTATATATACAGAGAGACAGACTGCTGGAGACAGACAGTGTCCTGTGTATATACAGAGAGACAGACTGTGGGAGACAGACAGTGTCCTGTGTATATACAGAAACACAGACTGTGGGAGACAGACTTTGTCCTGTGAATATACAGAGACACAGACTGTGGGAGACAGACAGTGTCCTGTGTATATAGAGAGACACAGACTGTGGGAGACAGACAGTGTCCTGTGTATATAGTGAGACACAGACTGTGGGAGACAGACAGTGTCCTGTGTATATACACAGAGACACAGACTGTGGGAGACAGACAGTGTCCTGTGTATATACAGAGAGACAGACTGTGGGAGACAGACAGTTTCCTGTGTATATACACAGAGACACAGACTGTGGGAGACAGACAGTGTCCTGTGTATATACAGAGAGACAGACTGTGGGTGACAGACAGTGTCCTGTGTGTATACAGAGACACAGACTGCGGGAGACAGACATTGTCCTGTGTATATACAGAGACACAGACTGTGGGAGACAGTGTCCTGTGTATATACAGAGACACAGTCTGTGGGAGACAGACTTTGTCCTGTGAATATACAGAGACACAGACTGTGGGAAACAGACAGTGTCCTGTGTATATAGAGAGACACAGACTGTGGGAGACAGACAGTGTCCTGTGTATATACAGAGACACAGACTGTGGGAGACAGACTTTGTCCTGTGAATATACAGAGACACAGACTGTGGGAGACAGACAGTGTCCTGTGTATATAGAGAGACACAGACTGTGGGAGACAGACAGTGTCCTGTGTATATACAGACACACAGACTGTGGGAGACAGACAGTGTCCTGTGTATATACAGAGACACAGACTGCGATGGATAGACAGTGTCCTGTGTATATACAGAGACACAGACTGTGGGAGACAGACAGTGTCTTGTGTGTATACAGAGAGACAGTCTGCGGGAGACAGACAGTTTGCTGTGAATATACAGAGACACAGACTGTGGGAGACAGACTTTGTCCTGTGTATATACAGAGAGACACAGACTGTGGGAGACAGACAGTGTCCTGTGTATATACAGAGACACAGACTGTGGGAGACAGACAGTGTCCTGTGTATATACACAGAGAGACACAGACTGTGGGAGACAGACAGTGTCCTGTGTATATACAGAGACACAGACTGTGGGAGACAGACAGTGTCCTGTGTATATACAGAGACACAGGCTGTGGGAGACAGACAGTGTCCTGTGTATATACAGAGAGAGACACAGACTGTGGGAGACAGACAGTGTCCTGTGTATATACAGAGACACAGACTGCGGGAGACAGACTTTGTCCTGTGTATATACAGAAACACAGACTGTGGGAGACAGACTTTGTCCTGTGAATATACAGAGACACAGACTGTGGGAGACAGACAGTGTCCTGTGTATATAGAGAGACACAGACTGTGGGAGACAGACAGTGTCCTGTGTATATAGTGAGACACAGACTGTGGGAGACAGACAGTGTCCTGTGTATATACACAGAGACACAGACTGTGGGAGACAGACAGTGTCCTGTGTATATACAGAGAGACAGACTGTGGGAGACAGACAGTTTCCTGTGTATATACAGAGACACAGACTGTGGGAGACAGACAGTGTCCTGTGTGTATACAGAGACACAGACTGCGGGAGACAGACAGTGTCCTGTGTATATACAGAGACACAGACTGTGGGAGACAGTGTCCTGTGTATATACAGAGACACAGACTGTGGGAGACAGACTTTGTCCTGTGAATATACAGAGACACAGACTGTGGGAGACAGACAGTGTCCTGTGTATATAGAGAGACACAGACTGTGGGAGACAGACAGTGTCCTGTGTATATACAGAGACACAGACTGTGGGAGACAGACTTTGTCCTGTGAATATACAGAGACACAGACTGTGGGAGACAGACAGTGTCCTGTGTATATAGAGAGACACAGACTGTGGGAGACAGACAGTGTCCTGTGTATATACAGGGAGACACAGACTGTGGGAGACAGACATTGTCCTGTGTATATACAGAGACACAGACTGCGATGGATAGACAGTGTCCTGTGTATATACAGAGACACAGACTGTGGGAGACAGACAGTATCCTGTGTATATACAGAGAGACAGACTGTGGGAGACAGACAGTGACCTGTGTATATACAGAGAGACACAGACTGTGGGAGACAGACAGTGTCCTGTGTATATACAGAGACACAGACTGTGGGAGACAGACAGTGTCCTGTGTATATACAAAGACACAGACTGTGGGAGACAGACAGTTTGCTGTGAATATACAGAGACACAGACTGTGGGAGACAGACAGTGTCTTGTGTGTATACAGAGAGACAGTCTGCGGGAGACAGACAGTGTCCTGTGTATATACAGAGACACAGACTGTGGGAGACAGACAGTTTGCTGTGAATATACAGAGACACAGACTGTGGGAGACAGACAGTGTCCTGTGTATATACAGAGACACAGACTGTGGGAGACAGACAGTGTCCTGTGTATATACAGAGAGAGACACAGACTGTGGGAGACAGACAGTGTCCTGTGTATATACAAAGACACAGACTGCGGGAGACAGACATTGTCCTGTGTATATATACAGAGAGACAGACTGCTGGAGACAGACAGTGTCCTGTGTGTATACAGAGAGACAGACTGTGGGAGACAGACAGTGTCCTGTGTATATACAGAGACACAGACTGTGGGAGACAGACAGTGTCCTGTGTATATAGAGAGACACAGACTGTGGGAGACAGACAGTGTCCTGTGTATATACACAGAGACACAGACTGTGGGAGACAGACTGTGTCCTGTGTATATACAGAGAGACAGACTGTGGGAGACAGACAGTTTCCAGTGTATATACAGAGACACAGACTGCGGGAGACAGACAGTGTCCTGTGTATATACAGAGACACAGACTGTGGGAGACAGTGTCCTGTGTATATACAGAGACACAGACTGTGGGAGACAGACTTTGTCCTGTGAATATACAGAGACACAGACTGTGGGAAACAGACAGTGTCCTGTGTGTATAGAGAGACACAGACTGTGGGAGACAGACAGTGTCCTGTGTATATACAGAGACACAGACTGTGGGAGACAGACTTTGTCCTGTGAATATACAGAGACACAGACTGTGGGAGACAGACAGTGTCCTGTGTATATACAGAGACACAGACTGTGGGAGACAGAGAGTGTCCTGTGTATATACAGAGACACAGACTGTGGGAGACAGACAGTGTCCTGTGTATATACAGAGACACAGACTGCGATGGATAGACAGTGTCCTGTGTATATACAGAGACACAGACTGTGGGAGACAGACAGTATGCTGTGTATATACAGAGAGACAGACTGTGGGAGACAGACAGTGACCTGTGTATATACAGAGAGACACAGACTGTGGGAGACAGACAGTGTCCTGTGTATATACAGAGAGAGACACAGACTGTGGGAGACAGACAGTGTCCTGTGTATATACAGAGACACAGACTGTGGGAGACAGACAGTGTCCTGTGTATATACAGAGACACAGACTGCGATGGATAGACAGTGTCCTGTGTATATACAGAGACACAGACTGTGGGAGATAGACAGTATCCTGTGTATATACAGAGAGACAGACTGTGGGAGACAGACAGTGACTTGTGTATATAAAGAGAGACACAGACTGTGGGAGACAGAGAGTGTCCTGTGTATATACAGAGACACAGACTGTGGGAGACAGACAGTGTCCTGTGTATATACAGAGAGAGTCACAGACTGCTGGAGACAGACAGTGTCCTGTGTAAATACAGAGAGACAGACTGTGGGAGACAGACAGTGTCCTGTGTATATACAGAGACACAGACTGTGGGAGACAGACAGTGTCCTGTGTATATACACAGAGACACAGACTGTGGGAGACAGACAGTGTCCTGTGTATATACAGAGAGACAGACTGTGGGTGACAGACAGTGTCCTGTGTGTATACAGAGACACAGACTGCGGGAGACAGACATTGTCCTGTGTATATACAGAGACACAGACTGTGGGAGACAGTGTCCTGTGTATATACAGAGACACAGTCTGTGGGAGACAGACTTTGTCCTGTGAATATACAGAGACACAGACTGTGGGAAACAGACAGTGTCCTGTGTATATAGAGAGACACAGACTATGGGAGACAGACAGTGTCCTGTGTATATACAGAGACACAGACTGTGGGAGACAGACTTTGTCCTGTGAATATACAGAGACACAGACTGTGGGAGACAGACAGTGTCCTGTGTATATAGAGAGACACAGACTGTGGGAGACAGACAGTGTCCTGTGTATATACAGACACACAGACTGTGGGAGACAGACAGTGTCCTGTGTATATACAGAGACACAGACTGCGATGGATAGACAGTGTCCTGTGTATATACAGAGACACAGACTGTGGGAGACAGACAGTGACCTGTGTATATACAGAGAGACACAGACTGTGGGAGACAGACAGTGACCTGTGTATATACACAGAGAGACACAGACTGTGGGAGACAGACAGTGTCTTGTGTGTATACAGAGAGACAGTCTGCGGGAGACAGACAGTTTGCTGTGAATATACAGAGACACAGACTGTGGGAGACAGACTTTGTCCTGTGTATATACAGAGAGACACAGACTGTGGGAGACAGACAGTGTCCTGTGTATATACAGAGACACAGACTGTGGGAGACAGACAGTGTCCTGTGTATATACACAGAGAGACACAGACTGTGGGAGACAGACAGTGTCCTGTGTATATACAGAGACACAGAC
This sequence comes from Somniosus microcephalus, assembly GCF_052327205.1. Classification (NCBI taxonomy): domain Eukaryota; kingdom Metazoa; phylum Chordata; class Chondrichthyes; order Squaliformes; family Somniosidae; genus Somniosus; species Somniosus microcephalus. The sequence continues at coordinate 37,768,242 of NC_141019.1, read as the reverse complement.
TGTGGGAGACAGACAGTGTCCTGTGTATATACAGAGACACAGGCTGTGGGAGACAGACAGTGTCCTGTGTATATACAGAGAGAGACACAGACTGTGGGAGACAGACAGTGTCCTGTGTATATACAGAGACACAGACTGCGGGAGACAGACTTTGTCCTGTGTATATATACAGAGAGACAGACTGCTGGAGACAGACAGTGTCCTGTGTATATACAGAGAGACAGACTGTGGGAGACAGACAGTGTCCTGTGTATATACAGAAACACAGACTGTGGGAGACAGACTTTGTCCTGTGAATATACAGAGACACAGACTGTGGGAGACAGACAGTGTCCTGTGTATATAGAGAGACACAGACTGTGGGAGACAGACAGTGTCCTGTGTATATAGTGAGACACAGACTGTGGGAGACAGACAGTGTCCTGTGTATATACACAGAGACACAGACTGTGGGAGACAGACAGTGTCCTGTGTATATACAGAGAGACAGACTGTGGGAGACAGACAGTTTCCTGTGTATATACAGAGACACAGACTGTGGGAGACAGACAGTGTCCTGTGTGTATACAGAGACACAGACTGCGGGAGACAGACAGTGTCCTGTGTATATACAGAGACACAGACTGTGGGAGACAGTGTCCTGTGTATATACAGAGACACAGACTGTGGGAGACAGACTTTGTCCTGTGAATATACAGAGACACAGACTGTGGGAGACAGACAGTGTCCTGTGTATATAGAGAGACACAGACTGTGGGAGACAGACAGTGTCCTGTGTATATACAGAGACACAGACTGTGGGAGACAGACTTTGTCCTGTGAATATACAGAGACACAGACTGTGGGAGACAGACAGTGTCCTGTGTATATAGAGAGACACAGACTGTGGGAGACAGACAGTGTCCTGTGTATATACAGGGAGACACAGACTGTGGGAGACAGACATTGTCCTGTGTATATACAGAGACACAGACTGCGATGGATAGACAGTGTCCTGTGTATATACAGAGACACAGACTGTGGGAGACAGACAGTATCCTGTGTATATACAGAGAGACAGACTGTGGGAGACAGACAGTGACCTGTGTATATACAGAGAGACACAGACTGTGGGAGACAGACAGTGTCCTGTGTATATACAGAGACACAGACTGTGGGAGACAGACAGTGTCCTGTGTATATACAAAGACACAGACTGTGGGAGACAGACAGTTTGCTGTGAATATACAGAGACACAGACTGTGGGAGACAGACAGTGTCTTGTGTGTATACAGAGAGACAGTCTGCGGGAGACAGACAGTGTCCTGTGTATATACAGAGACACAGACTGTGGGAGACAGTGTCCTGTGTATATACAGAGACACAGACTGTGGGAGACAGACTTTGTCCTGTGAATATACAGAGACACAGACTGTGGGAAACAGACAGTGTCCTGTGTGTATAGAGAGACACAGACTGTGGGAGACAGACAGTGTCCTGTGTATATACAGAGACACAGACTGTGGGAGACAGACTTTGTCCTGTGAATATACAGAGACACAGACTGTGGGAGACAGACAGTGTCCTGTGTATATACAGAGACACAGACTGTGGGAGACAGAGAGTGTCCTGTGTATATACAGAGACACAGACTGTGGGAGACAGACAGTGTCCTGTGTATATACAGAGACACAGACTGCGATGGATAGACAGTGTCCTGTGTATATACAGAGACACAGACTGTGGGAGACAGACAGTATGCTGTGTATATACAGAGAGACAGACTGTGGGAGACAGACAGTGACCTGTGTATATACAGAGAGACACAGACTGTGGGAGACAGACAGTGTCCTGTGTATATACAGAGAGAGACACAGACTGTGGGAGACAGACAGTGTCCTGTGTATATACAGAGACACAGACTGTGGGAGACAGACAGTGTCCTGTGTATATACAGAGACACAGACTGCGATGGATAGACAGTGTCCTGTGTATATACAGAGACACAGACTGTGGGAGATAGACAGTATCCTGTGTATATACAGAGAGACAGACTGTGGGAGACAGACAGTGACTTGTGTATATAAAGAGAGACACAGACTGTGGGAGACAGAGAGTGTCCTGTGTATATACAGAGACACAGACTGTGGGAGACAGACAGTGTCCTGTGTATATACAGAGAGAGTCACAGACTGCTGGAGACAGACAGTGTCCTGTGTAAATACAGAGAGACAGACTGTGGGAGACAGACAGTGTCCTGTGTATATACAGAGACACAGACTGTGGGAGACAGACAGTGTCCTGTGTATATACACAGAGACACAGACTGTGGGAGACAGACAGTGTCCTGTGTATATACAGAGAGACAGACTGTGGGTGACAGACAGTGTCCTGTGTGTATACAGAGACACAGACTGCGGGAGACAGACATTGTCCTGTGTATATACAGAGACACAGACTGTGGGAGACAGTGTCCTGTGTATATACAGAGACACAGTCTGTGGGAGACAGACTTTGTCCTGTGAATATACAGAGACACAGACTGTGGGAAACAGACAGTGTCCTGTGTATATAGAGAGACACAGACTATGGGAGACAGACAGTGTCCTGTGTATATACAGAGACACAGACTGTGGGAGACAGACTTTGTCCTGTGAATATACAGAGACACAGACTGTGGGAGACAGACAGTGTCCTGTGTATATAGAGAGACACAGACTGTGGGAGACAGACAGTGTCCTGTGTATATACAGACACACAGACTGTGGGAGACAGACAGTGTCCTGTGTATATACAGAGACACAGACTGCGATGGATAGACAGTGTCCTGTGTATATACAGAGACACAGACTGTGGGAGACAGACAGTGACCTGTGTATATACAGAGAGACACAGACTGTGGGAGACAGACAGTGACCTGTGTATATACACAGAGAGACACAGACTGTGGGAGACAGACAGTGTCTTGTGTGTATACAGAGAGACAGTCTGCGGGAGACAGACAGTTTGCTGTGAATATACAGAGACACAGACTGTGGGAGACAGACTTTGTCCTGTGTATATACAGAGAGACACAGACTGTGGGAGACAGACAGTGTCCTGTGTATATACAGAGACACAGACTGTGGGAGACAGACAGTGTCCTGTGTATATACACAGAGAGACACAGACTGTGGGAGACAGACAGTGTCCTGTGTATATACAGAGACACAGACTGTGGGAGACAGACAGTGTCCTGTGTATATACAGAGACACAGGCTGTGGGAGACAGACAGTGTCCTGTGTATATACAGAGAGAGACACAGACTGTGGGAGACAGACAGTGTCCTGTGTATATACAGAGACACAGACTGCGGGAGACAGACTTTGTCCTGTGTATATATACAGAGAGACAGACTGCTGGAGACAGACAGTGTCCTGTGTATATACAGAGAGACAGACTGTGGGAGACAGACAGTGTCCTGTGTATATACAGAAACACAGACTGTGGGAGACAGACTTTGTCCTGTGAATATACAGAGACACAGACTGTGGGAGACAGACAGTGTCCTGTGTATATAGAGAGACACAGACTGTGGGAGACAGACAGTGTCCTGTGTATATAGTGAGACACAGACTGTGGGAGACAGACAGTGTCCTGTGTATATACACAGAGACACAGACTGTGGGAGACAGACAGTGTCCTGTGTATATACAGAGAGACAGACTGTGGGAGACAGACAGTTTCCTGTGTATATACAGAGACACAGACTGTGGGAGACAGACAGTGTCCTGTGTGTATACAGAGACACAGACTGCGGGAGACAGACAGTGTCCTGTGTATATACAGAGACACAGACTGTGGGAGACAGTGTCCTGTGTATATACAGAGACACAGACTGTGGGAGACAGACTTTGTCCTGTGAATATACAGAGACACAGACTGTGGGAGACAGACAGTGTCCTGTGTATATAGAGAGACACAGACTGTGGGAGACAGACAGTGTCCTGTGTATATACAGAGACACAGACTGTGGGAGACAGACTTTGTCCTGTGAATATACAGAGACACAGACTGTGGGAGACAGACAGTGTCCTGTGTATATAGAGAGACACAGACTGTGGGAGACAGACAGTGTCCTGTGTATATACAGGGAGACACAGACTGTGGGAGACAGACATTGTCCTGTGTATATACAGAGACACAGACTGCGATGGATAGACAGTGTCCTGTGTATATACAGAGACACAGACTGTGGGAGACAGACAGTATCCTGTGTATATACAGAGAGACAGACTGTGGGAGACAGACAGTGACCTGTGTATATACAGAGAGACACAGACTGTGGGAGACAGACAGTGTCCTGTGTATATACAGAGACACAGACTGTGGGAGACAGACAGTGTCCTGTGTATATACAAAGACACAGACTGTGGGAGACAGACAGTTTGCTGTGAATATACAGAGACACAGACTGTGGGAGACAGACAGTGTCTTGTGTGTATACAGAGAGACAGTCTGCGGGAGACAGACAGTGTCCTGTGTATATACAGAGACACAGACTGTGGGAGACAGACTTTGTCCTGTCTATATACAGAGAGACACAGACTGTGGGAGACAGAATGTGTCCTGTGTATATACACAGAGAGACACAGACTGTGGGAGACAGACAGTGTCCTGTGTATATACAGAGACACAGACTGTGGGAGAGAGACAGTGTCCTGTGTATATACACAGAGAGACACAGACTGTGGGAGACAGACAGTGTCCTGTGTATATACAGAGACACAGACTGTGGGAGACAGACAGTTTGCTGTGAATATACAGAGACACAGACTGTGGGAGACAGACAGTGTCCTGTGTATATACAGAGACACAGACTGTGGGAGACAGACAGTGTCCTGTGTATATACAGAGAGAGACACAGACTGTGGGAGACAGACAGTGTCCTGTGTATATACAAAGACACAGACTGCGGGAGACAGACATTGTCCTGTGTATATATACAGAGAGACAGACTGCTGGAGACAGACAGTGTCCTGTGTGTATACAGAGAGACAGACTGTGGGAGACAGACAGTGTCCTGTGTATATACAGAGACACAGACTGTGGGAGACAGACAGTGTCCTGTGTATATAGAGAGACACAGACTGTGGGAGACAGACAGTGTCCTGTGTATATACACAGAGACACAGACTGTGGGAGACAGACTGTGTCCTGTGTATATACAGAGAGACAGACTGTGGGAGACAGACAGTTTCCAGTGTATATACAGAGACACAGACTGCGGGAGACAGACAGTGTCCTGTGTATATACAGAGACACAGACTGCGGGAGACAGACAGTGTCCTGTGTATATACAGAGACACAGACTGTGGGAGACAGTGTCCTGTGTATATACAGAGACACAGACTGTGGGAGACAGACTTTGTCCTGTGAATATACAGAGACACAGACTGTGGGAAACAGACAGTGTCCTGTGTGTATAGAGAGACACAGACTGTGGGAGACAGACAGTGTCCTGTGTATATACAGAGACACAGACTGTGGGAGACAGACTTTGTCCTGTGAATATACAGAGACACAGACTGTGGGAGACAGACAGTGTCCTGTGTATATACAGAGACACAGACTGTGGGAGACAGAGAGTGTCCTGTGTATATACAGAGACACAGACTGTGGGAGACAGACAGTGTCCTGTGTATATACAGAGACACAGACTGCGATGGATAGACAGTGTCCTGTGTATATACAGAGACACAGACTGTGGGAGACAGACAGTATGCTGTGTATATACAGAGAGACAGACTGTGGGAGACAGACAGTGACCTGTGTATATACAGAGAGACACAGACTGTGGGAGACAGACAGTGTCCTGTGTATATACAGAGACACAGACTGTGGGAGACAGACAGTGTCCTGTGTATATACAGAGACACAGACTGTGGGAGACAGACAGTTTGCTGTGAATATACAGAGACACAGACTGTGGGAGACAGACAGTGTCTTGTGTGTATACAGAGAGACAGTCTGCGGGAGACAGACAGTGTCCTGTGTATATACAGAGACACAGACTGTGGGAGACAGACTTTGTCCTGTGTATATACAGAGAGACACAGACTGTGGGAGACAGAGTGTGTCCTGTGTATATACACAGAGAGACACAGACTGTGGGAGACAGACAGTGTCCTGTGTATATACAGAGACACAGACTGTGGGAGATAGACAGTGTCCTGTGTATATACACAGAGAGACACAGACTGTGGGAGACAGACAGTGTCCTGTGTATATACAGAGACACAGACTGTGGGAGACAGACAGTGTCATGTGAATATACAGAGACACAGACTGTGGGAGACAGACAGTGTCCTGTGTATATACAGAGACACAGACTGTGGGAGACAGACAGTGTCCTGTGTATATACAGAGAGAGACACAGACTGTGGGAGACAGACAGTGTCCTGTGTATATACAGAGACACAGACTGCGGGAGACAGACTTTGTCCTGTGTATATATACAGAGAGACAGACTGCTGGAGACAGTGTCCTGTGTATATACAGAGAGACAGACTGTGGGAGACAGACAGTGTCCTGTGTATATACAGAGACACAGACTGTGGGAGACAGACAGTGTCCTGTGTATATACAGAGACACAGACTGTGGGAGACAGACTTTGTCCTGTGAATATACAGAGACACAGACTGTGGGAGACAGACAGTGTCCTGTGTATATAGAGAGACACAGACTGTGGGAGACAGACAGTGTCCTGTGTATATACACAGAGACACAGACTGTGGGAGACAGACAGTGTCCTGTGTATATACAGAGAGACAGACTGTGGGAGACAGACAGTTTCCTGTGTATATACAGAGACACAGACTGTGGGAGACAGACAGTGTCCTGTGTATATAGAGAGACACAGACTGTGGGAGACAGACTTTGTCCTGTGAATATACAGAGACACAGACTGTGGGAGACAGACAGTGTCCTGTGTATATAGAGAGACACAGACTGTGGGAGACAGACAGTGTCCTGTGTATATAGAGAGACACAGACTGTGGGAGACAGACAGTGTCCTGTGTATATACAGGGAGACACAGACTGTGGGAGACAGACATTGTCCTGTGTATATACAGAGAGAGACAGACTGCGGGAGACAGACAGTGTCCTGTGTATATACAGAGACACAGACTGTGGGAGACAGACAGTGTCCTGTGTATATACAGAGACACAGACTGTGGGAGACAGACATTGTCCTGTGTATATACAGAGACACAGACTGTGGGAGACAGACAGTGTCCTGTGTATATACAGAGAGAGACAGACTGCGGGAGACAGACAGTGCACTGTGTATATAGATAGAAAGAAAGATTTACATTTCCCCAGCGCCTTTCACCACCTCAGGACGTCCCAAAGCACTTCACAGCCCATGAAGTACTTTCTTTGGAAGTGTAGTCACTGTTGTAATGTAGGAAACGCGACAGTCAATTTACACACAGCAAGCTCCCACAGACAGCGATAGTGTGATTTTTTTAGTGATGTTGGTTGAGGGATAAATATTGGCCACAGGGCACCAGGGAGAACTCCCCCCTGCTCTTTTTCGAAATAGTGGCCGTGGGATCTTTTACATCCACCCGAGAGAGCAGACGGGGCCTCGGTTTAACGTGTCATCCGAAAGACGGCACCTCCAACAGTGTGGCGCTCTTTCAGTACCCCCCCTCCGACAGTGCAGTGCTCCCTCAGTACTGCCCCTCCGACAATGCGGCACTCCCTCAGTACTGCCCCTCCGACAGTGCGGCGTTCCCTCAGTACTGCCCCTCTGACAGTGCGGCGCTCCCTCAGTACTGCCCCTCCGACAGTGCAGCGCTCCCTCAGCACTGCCCCTCCGACAGTGCGGCGCTCCCTCAGTACTGCCCCTCTGACAGTGCGGCGCTCCCTCAGTACTGTCCCTCCGACAGTGCGGCGCTCCCTCAGTACTGCCGCTCTGACAGTGCGGCGCTCCCTCAGTACTGTCCCTCCGACAGTGCGGCGCTCCCTCAGTACTGCCCCTCCGACAGTGCGGCGCTCCCTCAGTGCCGCCCCTCCGACAGTGCGGCGCTCCCTCAGTACTGCCCCCCCGACAGTGCGGCGCTCCCTCAGTACTGGCACCGGGGATTGTCGGCTTGGATTATGGGGCTCGAGTCTCTGGAGTGGGTGCTCAAACCCACGACCTTCTGGCTCAAGCGAGAGAGAGAGACCCACTGAGCCCTGACTGACACCGTACAAAGCAAAATAATTGACGTAATAAACTCACTACTCACTTGGTTTGTGCGTAAACAAGGCTTTAATCAACTTGTTTCAGAACATGGAGGTCTAGTTGTACTTCACTAGTTCCTTGCCTTACAAAATGTCCTGGTGGGCTGGGCTGACGCCCGAGTATTTATACTCCTTGGACGGCGCCACCAGCTGGCCATCCAGTGTTGTTTCATAAGTAGTTTCTTGATGAATGATGAGATTTATAACAATAACACCTGAATAATTCAGGACCCTCCCACTCTCAAAAATGTATGAAACATGCGGTGGGTTAGAGTGGGTTGCACATTGCCTCAGCCCCCCTGTAAGCGAGGCTGCGATCCCCCTGGTCTTGACACAGTTAATCATGCTCCCGTCTGTCTCATACACAGACATACGGTCCGTGAACTGAGATTGGGCTGGATTTTCATTGTGTAGTTGGGTAGGAGGCGGGACTACAACTTTCGGGATTGTAGTCCCACCTCCATCGAGATGCGGCCAGTCCACATGATTTTAACTTGATTGACCTTGTTGAGCCCGCCCAGCGGGCTCAGCAGGCCAATTAAGGGCCACCCGGCAACAGGTGACGTCACAGACTGACATTTCATCTGTCAAGAGGTTTTGACAGATGAAATATCAGCGTTTCACAGCTGTTTGAAGCTGTCAAACACTGACAGTCTGACTTCTAACCTGAGTCCTTCTCCACAGACTCAGTTAGAGATCTCTCCTGCACAGAAAGCTGAAGGCTGTCACTTTTGACAGTTCGCGGCCATTCTGCTTTCTGTGCCAGTGAGATGAGGGACTCCCGGAGCCTAAAGGAAGGAAGGCTGAAAAGGTAAGAAAAGATAATTTACACTTCTTTAAACACTTTACACACACCAAACACACTTACCTCTGCACTCATGCACCCATCACTCACCTGAACACCGGACATCTCGACCCCTCCAAGCCCTTCATCCCGACGTGGCCCAGAAATTCGGCTCTCCCCGGGTGAGTACGCACGGGGTACTCACCCGTAGGCTGAATGGAAGTGCCGGTTTCCTGCATGCACTGCGCATGCGTGGGAAACCAGCACTTCCGATCCTCTGAACGAAGGGGTTCTGAGGTCGAACACGTGCGCGCAGGAGAGGCTGCGCGTGGGCTTTGAACTTAGGTTTTTTTTACAGGTTTTCCCGGGAGGGTAAGCCTGCAGGATTGACACATTTAAAAAGCAGGTGTAAGGCCTGCTTTTTGCAAGGTAAGTGGTCAATTAATTAAACATAGAAAACATAGAAGATAGGAGCAGGAGTAGGCCATTCGGCCCCTCGAGCCTGCTCCGCCATTCAATGAGATCGTGGCTGATCATCCAAATTCAGTATCCTGTCCCTGCCTTCTCCCCGTATCCCTTGATCCCTTTAGCCTTAAGAAATATATCCAACTCCTTCTTGAATATATTTAATGAATTGGCCTCCACTGCCTTCTGTGGTAGAGAATTCCACAGGTTCACCACTCTCTGGGTGAAGAAATTCCTCCTCATCTCAGTCCTAAATGGCTTACCTCTTATCCTTAGACTGTGACTCCCCCGCCATCGGGAACATCCTTCCAGCATCTAGTCTGTCTAGGCCTGACAGAATTTTATAGGTTTCGATGAGATCCCCTCTCAATCTTCTAAACTCCAGTGAGTATAAGCCCAATCGACCCAATCTCTCCTCATACGTCATTCCTGCCATCCCAGGTATCAGCCTGGTGAATCTTCGCTGCACTCCCTCCATGGCAAGAACATCCTTCCTCAGATAATGCGACCAAAACTGCACACAATACTCAAGGTGCGGTCTCACCAAGGCCCTGTACAACTGCAGCAAGACATCCTTGCTCCTGTACTCGAACCCTCTCGCTACGAAGGCCCAACATACATTTGCCTTCTTAACCGCCTGCTGCACCTGCATGCTTACCTTCAGCGACTGGTGCACAAGAACACCCAGGTCTCTTTGCACTTCCCCTTCTCCCAATCTATTGCCATTCAAATAATAATCTGCCTTCCTGTTTTTGCCACCAAAGTGGATAACCTCACATTTATCCACATTATAGTGCATTTGCCATGTTTCTGCCCAATCACCCAACCTGTCCAAATCGTACTGGAGTTTCATGACATCCTCCTCGCAGCATACCCTCCCACCCAGCTTTGTGTCGTCTGCAAATTTGGAGATATTACATCCAATTCCCTCGTCCAGATCATTAATATATATTGTGAACAGCTGGGGTCCTAGAACCGATCCTTGCGGTACCCCACTAGTCACTGCCTGCCACTCGGAAAACGACCCGTTTATTCCAACTCTTTGCTTTCTGTCCGCCAACCAGTTCTCTATCCAAGTCAATACCTTACCCCCAATCCCATGTGCCTTAATTTTGCACGCTAATCTCTTATGCGGGACCTTATCGAAAATTAAAACATTTTTTCCACAGGTTTATTATTTTTAAATACTTTAACGCAAGGTAAGTTTATTTTTAGCCCCATTATAACATAAAATTATTTTTTTCAAAAATTTAAATTATTGTTTAAAATAGTTATTTAATGTAAAATTTATAGTTTATTTAAAAAGTGTGATTTAAAAAAAAATGTATTTGAAGGTTTACTGCTATTTTGGGCCCGTAGTATTTATAAGTTTTGACAGGTCTACCTGTCAATCTTATGAATGGGCTTATCCCTCCTCTGATTGGCTGCCCATGGCTCACGTGATCCCAGGGGACGCATCGCACTAACTACGCCCCTGGGACACGCAAGCACAGCGCGCCGGCCTCTGGGCCAGGCCCCGGAGCGGAATTCCATGGGGCCCACAGCTCAACTGCCGGCGCGCAAGGTAAGTGCAGGTCGGGGGTGATGTGCCTCAATAAATCCGAGACTCGATGTTGGCGAAACAAAACAAGGCTTTTATTGACTTAGAAGGTAACACACAGAGGAGAATGTATCTTCCATCCAGAGGTCTGCCGTACTGGATGTGCTGCAGGCTGGGCCAGCTTACATAGGAGCCAGGTATGGGCGGAGCCCTACACACAGTACAATACAATGGAAATGAAACTGAAACCAACCACAGTCACAGGCAGAGAAATACTGATGAGTGATGAATGGAATATTTCATCACAGGGGGCTTGCACCCGCGGGAAGCCCTCGACCCAAATTTCAGCCCGACTCCCCTAACTTGGTGCGGTTTGGAGCCATCAGGAATCCCACACTTCAACCTTCAAAATAGGGAATAGGCTAAAAACTGCCTGTTAACAGGCAGTTAATTGGCACTAATCCCCTTCCCGCCTCGGGGAGGTGGGTCCCAGTGCGGGTCGGGTACCCGCCTCCTTTGAAACTGGCATGGAGGTGGGTTAACATAGAAGATAGGAGCAGGAGTAGGCCACTCGGCCCCTCGAGCCTGCTCCGCCATTTAAGGAGATCATGGCTGATCATCCAAATTCAGTACCCTGTCCCTGCTTTCTCCCCATATCCCTTGATCCCTTTAGCCTTAAGAAATATATCTAACTCCTTCTTGAATATATTTAATGAATTGGCCTCAACTGCCTTCTGTGGTAGAGAATTCCACAGGTTCACCACTCTCTGGGTGAAGAAATTCTTCCTCATCTCTGTCCTAAATGGCTTACCCCTTATCCTTAGACTGTGACCCCTGGTTCTGGACTCCCCGGCCATCGGGAACATCCTTCCTGCATCTAGTCTGTCTAGTCCTGTTAGAATTTTATAAGTTTCAATGAGATCACCTCTCATTCTTCTAAACTCCAGCGAATATAAGCCCAATCGACCCACTCTCTCCTCATATGTCATTCCTGCCATCCCAGGTATCAGGGTTGGGGGCAGGATGGTGTCGGGACCCCCGATTTCGGGATTTTAACCTCCCACAGGCCTCCAATCCCGACTCCATGGCCCAATGAAAATCCTGCCCATTGTCTCCCATCTCAGTTGCAGTCAGTCCCCCCTGTGATTTGCAGCCTTTCTGTGCGGGATGTCTCTCCGTCCGACCATCTACTGCATCGTTTCCCGACAGTTTGACGTGCGGGGACACCTCGTTTCCCTCCGCAGGACCCTTGCCCTCTCAGGAGGAGTCTGGGCTCTTCCCGCTCTGTCTGTGTGTGGGGGCTCAGTCCCGTACCGGGTGTGCGATCGGCCAACTCAGCGCAGGCCCGGTCTGGAGCCTGGGCCTTTCCTGCACATTCAGGCCACGATGGTGACTTGGACCCATCCCAAACCCAGCACGTCCGAGATGAGAGAAATCCACTCCCCGGGAGGGAGAGAGAGACTGATAGAGGGTGGGAGAGAGGGAAGGAAGGGGAAGGGAGAGAGAGAGAGAAAGAGAGAAAGAAAGAAAGAGAGAAAGAAAGAGAGAGACAGAGAGAGAGACAGAGAGAGGGAGACAGAGAGAGAGAGAGAGAGAGAGAGAGAGAGAGAGACAGAGAGAGAGAGAGAGACAGAGAGAGAGAGAGACAGAGAGAGAGAGGGAGAGAGAGACAGAGAGAGAGACAGAGAGAGAGAGACAGAGAGAGAGACAGAGAGAGAGACAGAGAGAGAGACAGAGAGAGAGACAGAGAGAGAGAGAGAAAGAGAGAAAGAAAGAGAAAGGGAGCTCAAGGAAAGAGAGAAAAATGTGAAATTGACAGAGAGAGAAAAGGCGGAAGAATGGGAGGGAAATAGAGAGAGAGTGTGAGGGATAAAATAAAGAGCGGATAAAGGCAGAGCGAGAAATCGAAGTCAAAGGGAAAGAGACGGAAAGAGATGAAGAAAGAAAAGAAATTAAAAGAGAGGAAGAGAAAAAGTAATCTCGGATCGATCGATTCTCTCAGAAATATCCCGAAGCGCTTCACAGCCAATGAAGTACTTTTTTTGAAGTGTGGTCACTGTTGTAATGTAGGAAACGTGGCAGCCAATTTGTGCACAGCAAGCTCCCACAAACAGCAATGTGATGAATGACCAGATCATCTGTTTTAGTGATGTTGGTTGAGGGATAAATATCGGCCCCAGGACTCCGCATCTGCCCCTCGAACAAATAGCGCTACTGGGGACATTTAACACACAGAGCGGGAGAGCGGAGGGGCGCTGTGGTTTAACGCCTCGACTGAATGAGGGGTTGTAGGCGGCAGGGATTGGCGGGGGGGGGTGGGGACAGGAAGAGAGAGTCCTCAGCCTAGGCTGTGTGATTGAGCACTGCATTGGATGTCTCAATCTCTCTCTCGGCCATGGGAGGGGCCGTACTGAGGGAGCGCCGCACTGTCGGAGGGGCAGTACTGAGGGAGCGCCGCAGTGTCGGAGGAGAAGTACTGAGGGAGCGCTGCACTGTCGGAGGAGCAGTACTGAGGGAGCGCCGCACTGTCGGAGGGGCAGTACTGAGGGATCGGCGCACTGTCGGAGGGGCAGTACTGAGGGAGCGCCGCACTGTCGGAGGGGCAGTACTGAGGGAGCACCGCACTGTTGGAGGGGCAGTACTGAGGGAGCGCCGCACTGTCGGAGGGGCAGTACTGAGGGGGCGCCGCACTGTTGGAGGGGCGGTACTGAGGGAGCACCGCACTGTCGGAGGGGCAGTACTGAGGGAGCGCCTGTGGTGTATGTGCCTTTAAGAGCAATTATGGTGTATGTGCCTTTAAGAGCCCCAGGTGTGCGTAATGCCGGTAATTGCCACTTGGGCTATATAAGCCTGTGTATTGTGTATATCCTTTAGAACACCCCCCAGACTTGCTTAGTAAATACCTATGAACCAACTCCTGTCTTCAGTGTCTTTATCTACACACGGACACTACAGCGCCGCACTGTCGGAGGTGCCGCCCTCGGACGAGACGTTAAACCGAGGCCCCGTCTGCCCTCTCGGGTGGATGTAAAAGATCCCACAGCCACTATTTTGAAGAAGAGCAGGGGGGGAGTTCTCCCCGGTGTCCTGGGGCCAATATTTATCCCTCAACCAACATCACTAAAAAACAGATGATCTGGTCATTTATCACATTGCTGTTTGTGGGAGCTTGCTGTGCGCAGATTGTCTGCCGCCTTTCCTACATTACAACAGTGACCACACTTCAAAAAAAGTACTTCATTGGCCGTGAAAGCGCTGTGGGACGTCCTGAGGTGGGGAAAGGCGCTGGAGAAATGCGAGTTCCCCCTCTCTCATTCTGAGAGTCTATGCAGGAAGGCAGCTGCACTGGGGAAAGGCTGAGCTATACCTGGTGCTACGGAGACCTCTGCTGGATCGCTGGAAAATCTCCACTGGGCTCCTCTCTCCCTCTCTCTCTCTCTCTCTCTTGCTATGTGTGTGTGTGCGAGAGAACAGAAATGGCTCGTTAGAATTAGCAGCGGGAGTCGGCCGTACAGCCCCTCGAGCCTGCTCCGCCATTCAATAAGATCACGGCTGATCTTCGACCTCATCTCCACCTTCCCGTCCGATCCCCGTATCCCTCGATTCCCTTAATATTCAAAAATCTCTCGATCTCCGCCTTGAATATACTCGACGACTGAGCCTCCACAGCCCTCTGGGGCAGAGAATTCCAAAGATTCACCGCCCTCTGAGTGAAGAAATTCCTCCTCATCTCAGTCCTAAATGGCCGACCCCTTATCCTGAGACTGTGACCCCTGGTTCGAGACTCTCCAGCCAGGGGGAAACAGCCTCTCAGCATCTACCCTGTCAATCCCCCTCAGAATCTTATACGTTTCAATGAGATCACCTCTCATTTTTCTAAACTCCAGAGAGTATAAACCCAATCTACTCAATCACTCCTCATAGGACAGCCCCCCGCCATCCCAGGAATCAATCTAGTGAACCTTCGGTGCACTCCCTCCAAAGCTCACACACTGTTTAATCTTCCCAGCTCGGTGCGGTTTCACTGGGATTTTTTGCTGCGCCCCCACTTCACGTTCCCGGGCCCCTGTGATCTTGAGGTCGGAGAGATTTTCTCTCCGGGACGAGAGAGACTGGAGAAGCCGGGATTGTTCTCCTCCGAACAGAGGACGTTAAGGGGAAGATTTAATACAGTGTGGTCGCTGTTGTAATGTAGGAAACGCAGCAGCCAATTTGCGCACAGCAAGCTCCCACAAACAGCAAAGTGATAAATGACCAGATCTTCTGTTTTTGGTGATGTTGGTTGAGGGATAAATATTGGCCCCAGGACACCGGGGAGAACTCCCCCCCTGCTCTTCTTCAAAATAGTGCACCTGGGATAGTATACGTCCACCTGAGAGAGCAGACGGCTTAATGTCTCATCTGACAGTGCGGCGCTCCCTCAGTACTGCCCCTCCGACAGTGCGGTGCTCCCTCAGTACTGCCCCTCCGACAGTGCGGCGCTCCCTCAGTACTGCCCCTCCGACAGTGCGGCGCTCCCTCAGTACTGCCCCTCCGACAGTGCGGCGCTCCCTCAGTACCGCCCCTCCGACAGTGTGGCGCTCCCTCAGTACTGCCCCTCCGACAGTGCGGTGCTCCCTCAGTACTGCCCCTCCGACAGTGCGGCGCTCCCTCAGTACTGCCCCTCCGACAGTGCGGCGCTCCCTCAGCACTGCCCCCTCCGACAGTGCGGCGCTCCCTCAGTACTGACCCTCCGACAGTGCGGAGCACCCTCAGTACTGCCCCTCCGACAGTGCGGCGCTCCCTCAGTACAGCCCCTCC